>NW_009722399.1:68257-112197 GCF_000703405.1 Apaloderma vittatum
AGCTAGCCCCCCCTCACCCCCCGCTGCTCCCCCCTCCAACACTCCTGGCTGGTCAAATCCACCTCTGGCTTTTTCCTTGTGTGCCCTGGGCTCCATCCCCACGGTCCGTGAACCCCCACGGCTCGGTTAGGCTGGCTCTGTCCTGCTGCACACGTGCACAGCCATATGCCTAAATCCACAGCTAGGTTTCTTGCAGGGTTGTCAAGTAACAGGAGTAGGGTATAAAAAGTAGCCACTTCCCAACAACTCAGCCTGGAGCCACCAAAAATGTCATCTGTGGCGTATGCCTCGACATTCAAGCATCGCCTGTCCCAGAGGCACTCGAATAACCACAGAAAATAAAGCGAATGGCACAGAATTTCTTACCCCACAGCATCTTGTTGGTGTTGTGTTTGTAAAGCTGAGCTCTTCAGAGACACCCAAACGTGATGAAAAGACCAGGGATCCGATGGCAGGTGTGCTTGTCCAGAGCCTCTTTCTCCTTCACTCTGGCCAGAAAAATCACAAAAATAGATGTATTTCTATTCCTACATTTTTTCCTTCAATGCATTGACAGTATTTTCAACATAATTGGTTTCAGTGTTCACGTTTTAAAGGACACGAATGGAGAGGATTTGTGAGACTGACCTTTGGAGAAAAAAGGCTCAAAGTAATAGAGAGAGGAGCAGAAAGAGCAATTTAAACATGTTATTCAAGGAGCTTATGTGCCCCCTCCAACTGGGATGTGACAGTGGTCATAGCTTTTCAGGAGAACCTCAAACTATTTCTACCCACAGATTAGCTCTTTTAACTGATGTTTTTAAGGATGATATAGACATAAAATTCACAAGTATGGTGAACATATACCACATTGATAATCTGTGAATGAGAATACAGCAGAACTTCTGGAATCAAAGGCCTAGTTTTCAAAACAAAACTATCTTTAGCCTTTAGTATATCAAAGAGATGATGGATAAGTTATAACAAAATGAATAATGTGCCGGAACAGGAGAAAAATGAGTACGTGCTTCAATGAAAACACAATATGTTGTTATGAATTGTATTATAAAAGCCAAAATTACAGTATCATTGTCATGTGTAAATGTTTAGACATTGGTATTGTATGCTGAACATTATTACTTCATCCTTGGCTTTCATTCCTTATTAAACCACCTTATTTCCATTCAATTATTTGACTTGACAGGCTCTACTTCCTTCCTCTGAAGATGCCCAGCAAAACAAAAGTATTAGCTGCTGTCTCTTACAGTCAGTTGTACCTTGGCATCTCGATGCTGTATTTGTCAGGTCCACCTGTTGACTTGATCTCTGCAATCTGCTGGTTGCAGCCAAGTTTGGGAGCAAACTACGGTTCTTTCCACTGTTTTATATGTTCCAAGCTGAAATCCACCAAATGACACATACTTTAGACATCACAACAGTTACACAGTTGTTGAGTTTTTTTATTTATTCATAGTATCTCTCTATTGCCTAAATGATGTGATCTGTTGCCCTTAAAAATATTGTACCTATCTTCTAGATGTAGCATGAAGCATAAAGCTTTAGCTTACCTTACAACTTTCTCCATCAACATCGACTTTCAGAGAAAAATTTATACACAATTTCAGAAGTACTATATACTGTTTTATCAGTTTCAGAACCTGTAGATTCATAATTTGTTGGCTGATAGAGTATTTTATCATCAACATGTTTTAAATATTTTCTGAGGCAACAGAGGCCACATGAGAAATGATCAGCCCTCTACAGCCCTCTATTATCCACAGTCAGGTTCCCTTCTTTACTTACAGAAATGTGGAAATGCTGCTTTCCAAAACAAAGAGAGACTGGAGTAACCGTTCAGGTGTCCTTTCTGAGGCATCGCTAGCCTTGCTCATGTTGTTGTTCACTCCTACATCTGCAAGTTGGAGCTGAAGCTTCTCTGAGGTCAGGCCACTCCATGCAATACCTCACAGAGCTGGACTCAAAATGAACCCTATTTTGTGAGAGATGTTCTAATTAGAGCTAAGAATCAGATGCCAAGGGAAAGTTAAATGCCAAGCTTCAGACTTGTTTAGACTGACAGGGTTTTGACTGACAGTTGGATTTGGCTCCATGAATGACAGTGTTTAGGTGTGACTAAGCCTCTAGCCAGAGGCTTACTGGACCGCTGAGTCACACATCACTCTTCCCTACGCTCACATCAAGACTGGTCCCTTGTCAGGCCTTCCTATTTCAGTTGTGTGTAATTAATCCTGAGACATGGGAAAATATAGTAAATCAATCGAGCAGAATCAGACAAAGTATTTGGACTCACTGAGCATTATGAGCTGCATTTGCACACTTAAACTCACAATGTGTTTGTGCAAAAAGCACTGAAAATCAGTGCCTTAAAATTAGTCACAGAAAACAGACTTCTCAAGTAGCTAAAGAAGTAAGTAAGTTAAGTAACTGCCTAACAAAGGTCATAAAAATGTCTTTTTTGAGGGTAATTGAGATACTAAGCTGAGGGACTAATGGTGGGTCCGTGTGGAGACTTAAAGAAACCAACTTACCCTTGAACAAATTGCAGAGACAAAATGGAGCAGAGTGCTTTAGGATGAAAAATAACACTTTACGTTTCAGTGACACCTTCCAGCCCACAGGCTCCCAAAGCAGTTGGCAAATTTAACGAATTGAAGGGCATTGTCAACCATACACCAAAATCATTTTATCTGTCACTAAAGGCATCCCCACTGGAGCAAAAAGCAGTATCTGTTTAACAGGTTAGATCTGTTGTGACAAATGCTGCATCTAAGCAAAGCTATTGGGAGAGTATAACTGTCAACAGCTGGAACTGGTGTGGATTCCTGGACTGAGCAGCAGCTGGGAAAAGTCTGCTAGTATTTCTCCAGTTACCACTGGCGATGAAGACTCTATCATAGATCTTGCAGACCTGTCGTGCCCAGGGCAGGCATTCTCACGAGCCAGCTCCTTAGGGTACCCGCCTCAGCATGAGGTGCCTTCACAACCCATAGCTCCTCTCCTTGGAATGCTTGAGTGTTCTATTCACCAGAGAGGGAGAGAGCAGAGATTGACTATAAACATCCAGGCACAAAGACAGACCTGGTGGTCAATCAAGAGGTCCTGCACACTTCAACAGTCAGTTCTGAGAGTCTTCACCAAGGTCATCTTTCTTTCGTTGCAGTCTAAACACAGGCACTCCAGAAAAAACATTACTTCTGGCGACACAGCGAGGTTTCACATCCAGCAAAAAATTCACAAGTGCTGTTTCCTAGAGCACATGGGTCTGACAACAGCTGCCGGAATAGCTCCTTGGAAATCTGTGAACACCAGCAATACAGGAGGCTAAATTCACTGTACACAAAAGACTACTATCTAGAATGTCAAAGGATGGAGAGTCACACCAAAAAAAGCTCCTCCAGTCTACAGATTCAGTGGGAATGAATTCCATAGTCCCCATTCTCTCACAGTCATGTCAGGGACCTCAGCCCTTTTAAGGAATTATGGCCATACTTGTGGTCACCAATGCCATGATCACTGAAGAGTGAAAAACAAGGTGAGCACAGCGTGCTTATAAAAAAAAAATCACCCCCCCAAAAAAACCCCACAAAACAAAAAACATCCCTCCCCCCCAAAAAACAAAACAAAAAATGGTCAGAAAGAAAGTGTAACAAAAGAGAAACACATGGCCATTGAACTGGTACACTCCTGCTTTAAAACTGAAAAAAATAGCACCCAAAGCCCTTTCCAGATTTGTTGCCAGACCAAAGGAAAAGCTAGGCTGTCAAAGATTGATGGATAACCTACAGTCACATGTTCATTTTGGGGTGGCACAAAGGCATGTCTGCAAATGTGTTCTGTGCTGTAGAATAAAGAAGAGCAAAATAAAATGTGGGAACAGAATCACATGCCAAGAAGCAAAATGTTCAGCAGTTCATATCTTCCATTGGTTTAAAATAGCTACAAGGTTGATTTGGGAATTAATCCCAAGATTGTTATAAACTGCAGTGCAAACAGTCAGTGTCACCCGACCGAGTTTCTGACAGGTCTGAAAAGCCACACGTTTAACACGGCGGCTGAAACAATTTAATTGCAAAGGAGAATGAAGAGCTAGCATGGGCCAGGCCACCTTGTCTCATGAATGGAAGAATTGTAGAAACTTGAGGGCTTAGAAAAGCTTTTGAGAAATTGCCTAGTCAAATGCTTCTCAGGTAGGGCTAGTCATCATGGAAAACCCAACGATTTCTCAGTTGCTGAGCATCTAAAGCATAATCTAAACTGTAGGATATGACTGAAGTCAATTAACATCAAGGTACAGAGGTCAGACTCGCAGGATTAGAGCACATGACTCACTGTTACAGTTTGCTCACGAGACACAAAGAATAAGATGGGGCGCTGCTTATCTAGGATACCTCTTATGTTTGGGTCATCTCACTTAGGAAAAGTGTTAAGCTGTACAAAAGCTTGACTCTTTTCTTCTCCTCTCCCACTAACAGAGAGCATACGTTAATGCCAGTGGTGGAATTAAAGTATGCATTTGTCTTTTGTTTCTACTTTGTTTTCGGCAAGCATAGAGAAACTCTCGCTTGCTGAGAACTGGAAGTACCTAAGGTGGTGGCCCCTGCTGGAAGAGGGACTTCAGCATAATTCCTATCCCGTTCTCCCAGCCTCCTTCCCCTTACCTCATAGGGACTGATATACTTCCTATCCCATTATTCAAAAAGGAATGAGTTACCAGGACTCAGACATGACTTTTCATCCCAGGTTTTCTTCAAGAGCTTATGAAAAATCCCTAAAAGTCACAACTTTTGCTGTCAAAGTCATGGCAGTGATGGCCACACAGATAGTTTTTTCTTGTACTGTTATCTTCTATACTGAGGTTTTCCATTTCTGGTCAAAGGTGACGTATTTCTATAAATGGAAACATTTTCACACTTTAAATGCTTAAAACAAAACCCTTTTGTGTAAAAAGCCAGCCTGGGGAATTTCATCCTTGAAGCTGAATGCATCAGAGTCCTATCAATGCCGACAAAGGGCTCCTGGTAATGAGGTTAAAATAAAGAAACCCAAACTTGGTATTGGCTCCCTAATTCAAACAGTGTTTTAAGAAGAGACATGCAGAAATAAGGAATCCCTTGTAGGTCTTCAGTTTCTATATGCTCAAGGAGGGAAGAATATACTTGGATGTAAAGTAACTATAACCTTGAAGAGCTAGAGGGACAACTGTTAAAATCCAGAAGGAATACATGTGAGGCAACAGCCGTGACACCGCACGACATGCCAGCCCCAAACACTTAGCAGAAATGCTCTGCCCTGTTAAGTGCCAGCTCCAGGGGATCCACAACGCCACCTAACACAGCTCTGACAGTCCCTGGTGATGCAGTGACATCAGCTCTGCGTGCGCTAGGCAGTGCGCTCACAGGTAATGGTCCTGCCGTGCTCTAACCATGGCACTTGGCAGAGCATGGTGGTGGAAGCACGTGTGATGTGACCTTCTTGAGCTTTGTCCTGACAGAGAGCACCTTAGCTCCAGCTCTGTGGGCACCTTTGTTTTGATCTATTCTCATCAGCCGACTCTCAAACTAGGGAAACTAAAATGCAGTTCCCATTAAAATGAACGATACGAGATAGAAATGAATTCCAGAAGCTGTCAAGATGTACTGTGATGCAAAGACCAATACATAATAATTTCTTCAGCCATCTTAAGCCAAATAATCCTGTGTTTTACATTGCTCTTCACACAAAATTTTCCTAAAACAAAGGCTGATCCAGAATAAAAATAATTAAAAATGACAAACTCCTTTAAAACATTGTTTAGAGTCTTCTCTTAAATATCTTCAAGAGTCAAAAGGAAATACAAAAACCACTGTTGATTTCTTTCCTCAGAAAACAAAAGCAATGGTATGCAGTAACTGAATTAGATGCATATGAAGACATTTATCCTGAAGTGAGAAGAAACTTGAATTTCACCTCTGCTCTGAAAACACACCGTCAGTAATACCTTCTGGATGACAGTTTGATATGGAATCTGAGACTGATTTCCAAAGTCAAGTGCTAAAATTAAAGAAAAACAAGTCCAAATTATCTAATCTTTCAAGTAAGATTTTTGGTGGTTTTTATCTCCCCAAATTTCAGTTCTGCTCCAGAAAAAAAGTGATACAGAATTTGGAAGAAATGCCTTAGAAAGATATTTAATGCCTAAATTCACATTTTTTTATTCCCCAGAATAAACAACAAAAAAGGCACCTTAAATCCCTGTTCTTCCCTTTACCATACAATCTCTGGTCTATAGTCTCTTCTCTGTCATGAACTGAGCCCATTTCGGGCCTTTTCTTGGTCTAATACCACATGAGTTTCTGTAATCCCTATCCCATCAAGTCCAGAAGCTACCAGGGTGCACTTTTCTTCTTCAGCAAAACATATATTACTGAAAATACATATTACTGAGTGCTTCACTAAAACCAAATGTTTAAGATAAAGCCTCTTGCCTCTTTCCTAAGAGCAGGACATACAAATGAAGACACGTGATGAATGTCACAAAGGAAGTCAGGATGGGACCCAGGCGTCTGGGCTTCTACCACCAGCTGGTGTTCTCCTTCCCTTTGCAACTGACATGAGCAAGAACAGCCACTTCCAGAGTTTTCCTCCATATTTCTCACAGAAAACATAGCACAGAGGTGCATGATAGCAAGGCCCGTAGTGATAGGGTAAGGAGTAATAGTTCTAAACTAGAAGAGGTTTGATTTAGACTAGATATAAGGAAGATTTTTTTTACAATGATGGTGGTGAAACACTGAAACACGTTGCCCAGAGTAGTAGTGGAAACTTCATCCCTGTAAACATTCAAGGTCAGGTTGGAGGGGGCTCTGAGCAACCCGATCTATTTGAAGATATCCCTGATCACTGCACAAGGGTGGGATTAGGTGAATTTGGTGGTCCCTTCCAAGACAAGGCATTTTACTATTCTTTTTGTTATTCTTATTGTTTTCCAAGAAGGAGATGAAACTTTGCTTACTCTAGAAATAATTCATGAAGACAGCTTTGAAATGAGTTAAACTTTTCTTTCCACAAGCACACAGTGAAGAAGGGATAGCCAGAATGTAACAGCAGCTGTCAGCTCTAGGTGGTTTCAGGGATAGATACTCTTATCCAAAGCTCAAAATTTCAAGACAGGGAGAGAAGCAGATGGAATAAGATATTAAAACAACAGGATAAAAGGAGATTTTTGCCAGAAGGTGTGGTGAATTACATGGGACTACTCTGAGAAGCACTTCAGGTATATCTGAAATAGGGTTGGTATTTCTTTTAAACATTTTAAATAGAGTGGGGGGTTTTAAACCAAAATTTTATTCATAAATGTTACAGAAAATTTGTAATCAAGGCTATAAAGCAGGTCAGATTATACACCCTAAATTCCTGGGAGTGTCTGCATGCATGTGCATGCGTATACATACTTTGATAAAAAAACACATTTCAATGAAAAAAAAACTGACCATTTTCTAATACAGTGAATAATTCTCATTGCTGAAGTTAAGAGTGCCTTTACTGATCATCTCTTTTGTCAATTGCAATTTTGAACTCTCCATCTGACTGTTCAGTTTAGGACAAGGCTGACCTACAGAAGAAAACATTTTTTGCTCTCTCAGAAACATAATGGGATGTTAGACTGTAATCTTTGCTAAATTCAAGAAACACTGCTGCATAGGATAACAAGGAAACATTATTAAATAAATTCTTCAGTTCTCTTATTCTTTTTAAGTTTTTCCCAACGCATATTCTCCTTATCTTTTTCCCAAAGGATAAAAAGAAAAGGAACTAGATGTTTCTTTGTCAGAGGTACGCTCTGGCAGCAAGGCACATGTCTTTGAGGTTTAAACACTGTAGCAACAGCTATAGCTCTGTCCAAACTAATTTTCAGATGAAAATAAACAAAGAAAAAAAAGGAGTAGAATGGTGAGAAATCAGAAATCCAGAGATGAAAAATATCCAGCCAGATCAACCAATTCTTTTTTGCATGCTCCATCAGTCAAAGCCGTTCATTTTTATAACTGGAATACAAGGAGAATTTACCAAATTTGCCTTGGAGGTATCAAAGCAGCCAGTGCCTAATGCAGATTCTGTCAGACAAACAGCATAGGTTTGTGAAATCTCAGGTATGCTTAATGTCCAGCTACACCATTAAGTTCTGCTTTACGGTTTTGTCAGAAACCAGCAAGCTAATGCCAAGGAAATAGATGAAGGCACCTCCTGCAGCACCACAGCAGAGAGGAAAAAATCCTGTGCTCAGTTGGTAAGATTAGCTATGGCTTTTTTTTTTGTTATTAATAAAATGAAAATTGTCACTTTCTCCATCTCAGTCTAGTAAAGTCAAATGATGGCAAATTTGATTTTGGTGTGATACAGAGGACAAATACTAAGTTGCTTTTCAGCAATACCTTTTCATACAAACTCAGTTTTGTTATTCCTCCTGTCAGTTTCTCTTTCAGCCATTGGGATCTGAGTAACAAATCACTGTCCTTAAATCATGGAACCAAATTCTACTATTATATCACAAGCTTCATTTAGGCTCATACTTTTGTGTTAGGGTAGTGAGAACAGAAGTTGGTCTATAATATTGATCTTTACACACTCATTAAAAACACAGCCTTACTCTATTTTCACATTGCTGACAAGAGCTATTTCTGGACACAAATCACTGTTAGCCTTTACTTCATTCTGATCACTTTTTTCCCCACCTGATTTCCAAATTTAAAAGTTTGCCCAACATGGAGCTGTTCTCATCAAGTCCCTGCTGGGGCTGCCAAGTGTTGCAGTAGCTAACAGTCCTGACAGAAAATAAGAATCTCTCATCAATTCTGGAGGAAACAGATTTTCCAGAAAGCAACAGACTCTAAGCAGATATGGAGATGCTTGCAAAACTGGTGATTTAAGCTAATACAGCTGACTACCAAAAGAAATTAAGAGCTATTGCTGAGTAATGCACAGTGCTAGGAACCAAAAATTTGTGAAATTTGATAGCAAAATCACAGTCAGGGGAATGGGCTTGGCAGAATCAGTGGATAAAGAAGAAGACTCCATTGAGGTTGACTCTAGCCTGGCACTAGTCTGGCACCATAAAGAGAAATGAAAAGTGTAGAATAAGTGGGAGGCATGGCCACAGGCCCATGGCACCCAGGCGAGGACACAGGGCAGGTGAAAAGTTTGATTGGGGTGGTACAGCTGTCAAAGCAGCTAAATTTGTCCAGAAAGGGCTGCTCAGGTGGTTCTCAACCAAGTCCTTGCCCAGGCAGGCTTCAGCCTCCCAACAACTGGAAAAATTCCAGTGGCCAACTGTTTGCTCTCCTGCTGGGAGTTATTTCACACTGTGTATAAATACTACTGGTGAGCCCCAAAGCAGCTTTCCTACCAGTAAGTGGTAGGGGAAAAAAATTTCTCCCCAGACGTGGGAACGCCTAACCCATGAGTCAAGCTGACTTGACATTAAATGCTGAAGAAAAAAAAAACCAAAGGAAAAGCACCAAGCCTATTCAATAGAGTTAGAATTCTGAGCATGAAACAAAGGATAGAAAAGGAAAACACAGACATGACAACTGAAGAAAACTATCCTCAGTCTGTCCTTCTAGCTTGACCAGGGATTTCTCTGAGACTTATCCTGGTTTGAAAAACCAGCATGCTGCTGGCCCAGCATGCTGTCTCCACCATCTTGTCTTGCCTGCCAAAGCTGTTCACCCACAGAGCCAGGACAGCAGCCTGCAGATCCATCTCCCTGCCAGGCACTGTAGCAGGCACCTCCACCCCAGCTGCCTCAGGGCAGCATTGCCCGAGATGCAGCTCAAGCTCTATCTTTTCCAAGCTTCTTGTTTCTTTCAGCATCTCTCATTTCAGGCCCTGATCCAGTTTTGCTCTAAGAGGAACAGTGCGATGCATAGTGCAGCACCCTGCAAAACTGAAAAATACCAGTTTTTGCTCATGCACCAACTTGTTTGTATTTCAATTAAGTAGCCTCGTTGAAGGCATGATATTTTCATTGCCATTGTAGCACTTAATAAATCATACATCCACTGAATGATTGACTGCATAAACATCTCGTTAAATTTGCTGTCACTACTTCACTGTGATCTGCAGATAACCACATAACTTCTTGCAAATACTAGTTATTAGTCTTGACAGATCTGGCACGTGTAACAATTTCTGCAATCTCTTCCTAGTATAAGCATTTCGCAGCCACCTGATCACCACAGCCTTTTTGTCACCTGGTTTTTTTTTGGGTGCTTATACTGACATATACATTTCATTGTTAACAGTTTTATAGGCACTGATAAGCCTTCACTGTTTCAGATAAAAGGCTGATAGATTTTAGAGAGAAGTATAAAACCAGAATTTCTGAATGCAAGCACACTAGCTAGTGCATGTCTTTAATATTTTACAGAAAGCAAAGGATTCCCTGAAAAGATACTGATAGTTACCAACTCTGAATTTACTGCATAGATGTTGCACCTTTTTGAGAATGAAATAGATTTTGCTTCAGAGCAAAAAAAGTATCCATATATATATATACTTTTCATGTTAACTATACTAGAAATTGTTTACACCTCTAGAGTATTACCACAATAGTAAAAGCTACATTTCTTAAAACATGATGGCATCTATTAGATAGCGGATTTGTATAGCACTTTAAACCCCCAGGTTTATTAGAATCATAAAGTAGTTGGAAGGAACCTTATAAGATCACCTATTTCAAAACCTCCTGTCATGGGTAGGGATGACTCCCACTAGACCAGGTTGCTCAAAGCTCCATCCAGCCTGGCCTTGAACACTGTGGAGTCATCCACAACTTATCCGGGCAACCTGTTCCAGTGTCTCACCACTTCCTCATAGTGAGGAAGTCCTTTCTTATAGCTAATCTAAATCTCCCCTCTTTCAGTTGAATGTCCTTTCCCATCATTACAAACCCTTGTAAAAGTGCCTCTTCAACTTTCTCATAGACCCCTTCAGGTGCTGGAAAGCCACTATAAGGTCTCCCTGGAGCCTTCTCTTCTCCAGGCTGAACAGCCCAAACTCTCTCAGCCTGTCCTCATAGGAGATGTGCTCCAGCCCTCTGATCATCTTCATGGCCCTCCTCTGGGCCGTCTCCAACAGATCCATGTCCTTCTTATGCTGGGGACTCTAATGCTGGACACAGGGCTGCAGGGGTGGTCTCATGAGAGTCGTGCAGAGGAGGTCAATCACCTCCCTCGACCTACTGGCCGTGCCTGGGTTGACACAGTCCAGGATGAGATTGGCCTTCTGGGCTGAGAGCACACACTGTTGGCTCATATTTAGTTTTTTATTCACTAACTCTCCCAAGTCCTTTGTAGGGCTGCTCTCAATCTGCTCATCACCCAGCCCCATCTGTGCTTGGGATTGCCCCAACCGAGGTACAAGACCTTGCACTTGGCCTTGTTGAGCTTTCTGACATTTGCACAGACCCACCTCTCTCCAGCTTGTCAAGGTCCCTCTGGATGATATCCCTTCCCTCCAGCATGCCAACTGCACCACACAGCTTGGTGTTGTTGGCAAACCTGTGGAGGGTGCACTGAATCCCACTGCCTGGGTTGCTGACAAAGATGTTAAATGGTGCTGGTGCCAATACTGACCCCTGAGGAAGACCTCTCATCACTGGTCTCCAATCAGACATAGGTCATCCAGCTAATTCCTTATCTACCGAGTGGTCCATCTGTCAAGACCAGGATGTTGTGTGGGACGGTCAAATGCTTTGCACGAATCCAGGTAGATAGCATCAGTTGCACTTCCTTTATCCACTGACGCTGTAGACACATTGTAGCCTTTCTTGGCAGTTAACAAAAGAAGAAAATAACTCTCCCTTTGTTACAGAGGAAATATATTGACCATTCTCATCCAGGAATGACATCACAAGTTTCTCTCTGGCTGAATCACTTGATGTGTGGGAGTCACACAAGTAGGTAATTAACAGGAGAATTATTTTGGTTAGGAAGCATATCTATAAAAGATTATTTTTTTTTCTGAAGGATGTTTTTTCCCCTTGCTCACCCCACCTCCAAGGCACGCACAACGGAAGAAAAACTGATGAGAACTTAAGTTAAACTGCCTTATGAGGCTTCAGTAATTCAAGTCACGTGCAATTTATTAACTTTGAAGTATTAAAATATCTTGTTGAGATTCAAAATACTTCTACATTTGTAAATTCTTGATTTTTAAGGACTTTGAATCCCAGAAAAAAACACCTGGAAACACGAGCATTTCATATCAGCAAAACTGCATGCAAATATCAGACCTTCCTGTGCAGTCCAATTCCAAATCCTGCTTAGCTCTCATAATAGTCCCCTTCAGTCTGGGAGATTTCTGTAGCATGCATCAGGTAAGTGTAATTATTTCTCTAACAGAAATTATTCTGTTAACACTTTCTGCTTCTACTTCAACATAAAGAACATTTCTTCACCCAGGATAATACTCAGTGATATAGCTGCAACTTCCTGGAGCTGAGATTTCTATCATTCTATAAATTCAAGAAATCTTTTAAAGACATTCCTCAGCTACATCCTGATTGTGCAAATGCAAGTCCATGTGGCACCAGGTGGATGCAAACATCTCCCAGGTAGAGGGGCCTTGTGCTGTCAAACTCCTCTTTCCCAGGCTGCTGTTTGCATCTAAAGCACCATGGAGAAAACAGAACAAAACCACATCCAAGAGCAAAAACAGCTGGGCATCTTGAATATCTCTGGCCCTGATGTCCACCAAAATAAGCCCAAATCAAAGAAATAAAGGAGTCTAATGATGTCTAATGTTTCTAAAAAAGTACTCTCACGTGTTTACTCGTAAGGAGACAATGGATTCCCCATTGCAGCTCAGCAAAGAACTTATTCTATGATCAAAAGGTAAAGCACCCATTGAAGTTTTTTGCAGTCCCATTTTTCTCCCCGTGATATAAATTTGGCCCCATCAAAACCCACCATGTCATTATTGCACTGACAACCCCTAAAACTGAGCTGTTGTTCATGTATCACCTAGTAAAACCTGCCAAACTATTCTATGACCGCTAAATTAAGACTAATGTCTTCTTTGTCAGCAGCCGCTGGGCTCCAATGAGTGGAAAATGTCATTGATCTTAATCAGATCAGACACCATCTTCTCTCAACTCTATGTCAAAGTCTATTTGATTTCATGCTTCATTATAAAATCAATTAATTGTTTCATTGCCTAGTCATTTTATAAGTTACTTATAAGACATATTGTGCTGATATTCAAAAAACAGTAAGTCAGGATATTTTGTACAGTTCCTAAAGAGCATGCATGGAGAACAGCATTATTTTTAAAAGATGCAGCACATAGAAACCAATGTCATGAACGATTTCACCCCATCATCCAAAATGACAGGATCAATTGTACCAGCCAGGGGGGCATTTCCTGCGCAAGTAAAAGCCCTCCTGTCACAGGGGCTTCACAGTCTCTGACACGGAGAGGAGTGCCTTTCACAAATTCATCCTCAGCATCACCCTTTGCCAGTGCACTCACACTTCCCCATAGGAGATCTCAACCTCCTTAGAGTCAAAAACATCTTCAGTGCAGTGAAGTATTCTAGAAGCTGAAATTAAGTATGGAACACCAGTAGAGGCATTGCAACATGCTGGGAAAATTAAGCCACAATGGAAAAATGAAACAATTTAAGTCATGGAAAAATTTAAGCCACAATGTGGCTCTTCTGTTGCTTTGCAGTAATTATTTCATTTTACAAGCAACTTGGAAATTTCAGTAGATGTTTATGGAAAAAAGGATCATTCACTCAAAACATGAGTTTCCAAATGAAGTTGTTTTAAAATACGTTATTTATAGCTTACCTATCCAGTTTTTCATTTATGTCTAGATTCAGTAAAGCACTTAACCATGACGCATTTGAGCTCAAGATGCACTTCCATGCATATATAACTGGAGGCACTTATTTCAGAGAAACAGGATTCCAGCATTAGCAACAAGAGAAAGAATATGCCAAGCTTCAAACCTACAAAAATACGCATATATCTTTTCTGCTGCAGATAACCATTGCAGTGGATGTGGGCTGGAAACCTGTATTTCTGTTTTTGTCTTAACCTTTGTTGTAGTAGTGTTGTAGTCATGCACATATTCTAAAGAGCGTTTTGTCTTATCTTTCCTGAATAAGTGCTCCTATAACAAACAATAGATTTTCTACCTTGGATTTAAATTACACAATGTAGCTTTATCCACTAGTCCTTAAGTTAATTCACTGATAGCCTGTCGTGTTCTCTTCCTCTGTGATTTGCGAATATACTTTGGAAGCAGCACAATGGCATTACTTTAACCCTACTTTTGAGGTATCAGTGATTTACATAAGCTCGTGTTGCAGCTCTTCTGAAACCAGTCCTTATTCATATTGAAGTTGCACAAGTCACAGTCAGAGCTGAGTTTTACCCAGCACAGTATCCTGTTTTTGATATCAACCATCACTAATTCTTTCAAAGGACATGCATGAGGACTTAAAGAGGGCAGATATGGAAAAGCTTACTGCCTACAGAACATTTTTCTGCCCTTATTCATTAGATTAGGTTTAGGTCTCCCCCCACATTTTTTATTTCATTTAATCCATATCAAGACAGCTTCTGGTAGCTGAATTATCTGTAAAAGCAAATACCATTGTTTTGAAGTCCTAGAGCCCTGAGTGTGTAACAGGGCATGTCTGACCACCCTGAAACACCCACAAAGCCAGCCCACAGCCTTTCTCAGGCAGGACATCTCCTGCCCATCAATGTGATCAACCCCACAGACCCGACTTCAGTTTGGCAAGCACGCTGCTGGCATTGCAGGGGAATGGCTGGAATTACAAGTGATGGGGTGACTTTGAGTAAGCTAAGTGATACTCACCCAGAACACAAATATAAGAGGGGGAAATATTAATCTCAAAATAGCTTAAAGTATCTTATGTTGTAGGTGTTCCTCCATCTTTTACACAGAGGCAGGTGAAGTCCACAGTGTTTGACATCCTCCCTGTAGGTCTATGTCTCCTTGTCAGGGTCTCATTCTATCTATTCCTGGAAAGTGATACTTACACAAACGTAGTGTTTCTTGAAGTTTCTTCACTACTACTCTATCCTCCTTTCCCAGTACAAAGCCTGAACAGCTGCATTTACCTGCATTGCCTAACTGCTGATAACTTGCCTTAATCAAATTTGTTCAGCTAATGAATAACCCAAGTGCTTAAATTGAGGTCACATGAGGAGCACCATGTCTTGTGGCAGATACACCCCTGTGAATGGGATAAGCACACTGCAATGCTTGATTGCTGCTAGGAGACTTGCCTTCAAAGAACACCTTTCACCAGCTCACATACATCTCCTGCTCTGACATCCCAAGGGACCTGACATATTTAGCGTGTTGAGTAGAGCCCTACCTACCCCACAGGCTCCCAGAGTGGGAGGGCAGCAAAATTTTCATGTTACAAGTGTAGTAAATGCCAACTGGAAAGCATTGGAAAATAAGGTCTGAAGGAACAAGTCTCTGAACACCTGAGATTAGATAAGTCACTTTGGTAAGTCCCTTGCTTGTAGAAGATGAAAACTAGTACCATTCTGGAGAGAGAATCTGCAAATTACAAGTAAACACTTAGCCTCACCAAATTATTGATAGTTTCTATTGACTTAGTGAGAAATCTAATATTTTTTTAATTTAAACTACGAGGAGACATGCTTATTAAAATATCAGATTTCAATGTTTCTCTGAGTCATAGAGGTCTAATATAACTGGATTAGTTATTCAACAGTCTTTGTTTTCTTGGCTTGAAAGATACCTATCTTTAAGACTAGGTAAAATATTTCTTCTGGCAAAACTACTTACAGCAGTACTTACATAAATTTCTGTAAGTTAGACTGATCATATATAGTACTCATAAGCTGAGAATTGCATTTCTTCGTATATGTCAACCGTAAGAACACAAAACGTTGCTTCCAGACTTCTGCCTTCACTCTTTCAGAATCAAGGAATGATTCAGGACTTGCTAAATAACCTTCTCCTCCTGTAACTAGGAAGACAATCACCGATTTCAAATTCAGAGACAAGACCACTTGCAGGACTGTGCCTGAAAAAGGAAGAGGAAAGAAACAGCTATAGATCATAACGCCAAGGGTTTCAACATTCATGGTCTGTCTTTTTTATTCAGTTTATTAAAAATTAACATCACTGTTTGGCCACTGCAAGGATGCCACTTAGGGATAAGTGGTTTTAAGTCTTAACTCAATCACAAACAGGCTAGGTTGTTTTCACATTTCTGTTTTGTAGGATTCAAATGTCTTTTCCTTTGTGCTAGGAGTTCATCTCAAGTGCTACAGAAACTGAGATGGTGCAGGACCTTCCTGTAAGAAGTCCTAAATTTGCATAATTTACTTAGGTAGCAAATTTTTTCACAGAGGATGACACAAATCCACAAACAGGTTTTCGGTTCTCACTTCTGGTGAGAGTACCTTCACCAGCTCAAGTCACAGTTCTACTACTCCAGTAGAAGACAGATACATACTTACTGGAAAAGCTGAGAGAGCTGGGGTTGTTCAGCCTGGAGAAGAGAAGCTCAAGTGATCATATTATCACATAAACCCTGAGGGAAGCTGGCGTGAAGATAAGAGAGCCAGACTCTGCTCAGTAGTGCCCACAGAGAGAACAAGAGACAGTGGATACATATGAAAAAACATGAAATTCTACCTGAATGCAAGAATACACTTTTACACTGTGAAGACAGTCAAATACTGGAGCAGGTTGCCCAAAGAGGCAACCAAAGAGGTTGTGAAGATATTAAAAATCCAGCTGGACATGGTACCGAGTAACCAGATCTTGCCACCCCTGCTTGAGCAGGGGGCTGGACTAGAAGATCTTAAGAGGTCCCTTACAATCTAAATGACTGACATTAACACCATAATCTACAGCAGCAACACAAAAAAAATTATTCTAGTACTGCTATGTTCTTGCACACACAACATCAATTTCTGCATCATCTGTAGTTGTCATTGGGCTACAAGTAACTGCAAATAGTTCCTATTGATTAGCCTCTAGTTGGTGGATAATGTGAGGAAATGAGGTCAAAGATAGCTTCAGCAATGGAACAAAACACATCATCTGCAGCATTAGTGGCTGGGTAAAGTGTTTGCAACCAAAGTCATACAAAGGGCAAATCCTCTTTCCAGCAACTGATTGTGCTCAAAGACGTAATCCTTGCATAGCATGCGATTGCTTTGAAGGACCTACGTAAAATAAACCTGATGAGAAAGTGTAAACTATGCTAAACTTAGAGGATGCATGCCAACATTTTT
This sequence comes from Apaloderma vittatum, assembly GCF_000703405.1. NCBI lineage: Eukaryota > Metazoa > Chordata > Aves > Trogoniformes > Trogonidae > Apaloderma > Apaloderma vittatum. The sequence goes on from NW_009722399.1 coordinate 85,561, forward strand.
TAGCTTTTTTTTTTCTCCCGCTGAAGAACATGGAAACATTCATGAGCCACTGAGTAACTAAATCAACAAATGTACTTCTGCAGGTGACAAAAGTCCCCCTTGCTTTCAAACACCAACACGCATATATAGCTACTCCCAGATAAACACTTACTGTACTTTCATTTCAGAGCACTGCACTGTGTCTCCTGCAGTGCCCACGAAGTCCTAACCCCTATTGATCTGTCAGAAGGTAGCTGATCCATCTCAGGTTGGAAAGAGAGATGACACATTTCAGCTTCTACCAGAGACAGAAATCTCCACAGACAACTCAGAAAAGAGGGCTCCTTACCTTGCTAGCTGTATTTTACCACCTGTGGACTCCTCTCTTTTCCATTCTCACCAGAATTATTCTCACTTATGGTAAGAGATCAGCAGTGCAAGGTGTAGGCAGGTTCCTCCCTTTTTATATTGATTTCCACTTTAATGTCAGCTACTTTAACTCAATAGCTTTCAAAAGTTTGTAAAATATTATACGAATTATCAGGAACACAAAGCTACTTTAATTTCTTTCAATGCTGTTGTAAAAAATGTCAGAAGAGCTCTCCAAACAGCAAACTTCGTCTGAAAGAAAAATTGAAAGGAACTTAGTGAGTTTATGGACATCTTAACAAAAGCGGTGTATTGGGTTTGTCTGGCCAGATTTTGGTGGCAGGCAAGGCTGTAGGGTTGGCTTCTGCAAGAAGCTTCTGGAAGTTTCCCCTAAGTCTGACAGAGCCAATGCCAGTCAGCTTCAAAGAGGGTCCCACTGCTGGCCTAAGCTGAGCCTGTCAGTAAAATGATAGGAGAGGAATGCCTCTGAGAAAACATATTTAAGAAACGGGGGAAAAGAACTGCAACAGACAACAACTGGCATAAAGATGGAGGAGTGAGAATTGTGAAAAAAACAAATGCCTCAACCCCCTCCCTGCCCAGCCTGTTCCAATGCCTGACAGCCCTTTCAATAAAGAAATTCTTCAGTAATGATAGGATAGGAATGCCTCTGTGAAAACATATTTAAGAAACAAGGAAGAAAAAACAGCACCACACAACAACTGGTAGAGAGAGAGAGGAGTGAGAATACGTGAAGACATCAAGGTCAGTGAAGAAGTGGGGGGAAGGATGTGCTCCAGGCACCGGAGCAGAGAGTCCCCCGGGTCAGGGTGAAGAGGCAGGCTGTCCCCCTGCAGCCCATGGAGGTGACAGGGTGTAGATGTCCACCTGTGGCCCATGGAGGACCCCATGCCTGAATGGGTGGATGCCTGAAGGGGGCTGTGACCCCACGGGAAGCCCACACTGGAGCAGGTTCTTTACAGAACCTGTAGCCCGTGGAGAGAGAGAAGCCCACACAGGAGCAGGCTGACTGACAGGACTTCTGTGATGCCGCGGGAGACTTGCACTGGAGCAGTTTCCCCCTGAAGGACTGCACCCCATGGAGAGACTCACCTTGGGGCAGTTTATAAAAACTGTCTCTCGTGAGAGGACTCACATTGGAGAAAGCGTGTGAAGATCATGTCCCGTGAGAGGGATCCCACAATAGCTCAGGGGAAGAGTGGGGAGTCCTCCCCTGGAGGAAGAAGTGGAGACAACACCAGATGGACTGACTGCAACCCCCATTCCCTGTCCACCTGCACTGCTCAGGGGGAGGAAGTGAATAAATTGGGACTGACATTAAGCCCAGGAAGATGGGACAGGTGGAGGAAGGTGTTTTTTTTTAATTTTACATCTGTTTTATTTCTCATTACTCTTCTCTGATTTGTTTTTTAATAAATTTAACTAATTTCCCCCAAATCGAGTCTGGTTTGCCTAGGACAGTAGATGCTGGTGATCTCCTTGTCCTTATCTCAAACCATGGGCCCTTCCTTTTATTTTCTCCCCCTGTCTAGCAGAGAAGGGAGGGTGAAAGAGCAGCTGCATGAGCACCTGGCTGCCAGGGCCCACACAAAACCACTACAAGTGGTAATTTCAAAGCAGACAGTACTGAGTAGGGAAGAATTTTAGTATGGAAAAAGAGCTGTATGCAGTGCAGTGAGCATATTCTGCAATGTTTTCTGTGGCATGAAGACCAAAAATCCATGTATCAGGACTACATATTCTACCATGAGAAGCAGAGCACCACTTAAGGAGACTATGCTTTTCACACTCAGCACAGAAGGAAATGATACAGGACGTCAGTTGTGCATGGCGCTAACAACGCCAAGGCTGCGGGTTCGATTCCTGTTCAGTCCCCATGTGTTGCCTGATCTAGTCGAGAGGTGGGGTCCCTGGCGACACGGAGGTTGGATTAAAATAATCTCTGAGGTCCCTTCCAGCCTAGGCCATTCTATGATTCTATGATCAGGGATTGTAGCAATCAAGAAAAGAGAACAAGGGGAAAATTGCAGTACCTGTGCAAGAGCTCTCTGTCTCTCTCTCAGGCGTACACCAAGACTGGAAGCCTCCTAGCACATGGGTGAGGATCTGTGCAGGCCGCAGCACACGGCCTGTGAGGTCTCAAATGTCTTAGCTCTCACTTGGCCATGAGCGTAGCCTCCAGCCCCGACTGCCACCCTTCGAGGAGGGATCTCATGCCATGTCTGAGCTACTGGCATTTGCTGCCTGGTGGGAAAGAAGCATCTCTTGCTATATGTAGATCAGCAGGGAAACTGGGATGGAAATGAGACAAGAATGTTTTGAATGACTTCTAACAAATTCTGGAGACTACCCGGATAAGCAAAAGCTCCTTAATCACTCATTCAGACTGATCAGGAGATCAATAAAGAGGTGAGAAAGCTGCCTGCAGGCAAGCTGTCGAAGTGACAGGATAACATTTAGGGTTATGCTGGTGCAACTGTACATGCAATATTTAACCCCACCCTAACAACATAGTCAGCTCCTCCAAGCCCCATGTTGCAATCTGTTCTTCCCTCTTCCTGCCACTGTCTGAATCAGTGGAAGGAAAAGGGCACATTGTCTGAAAGGGCGAGTGCGTTCATCACTAGTTACAGAAAGCACCGTACAAGAAAATAGACAGATACCTTATCTTGTCTCCCTTTCAGCCCCCTGCAGAACTGCAGTGATTATTTCGCATACAGAGGGCTGAGGGGAGCCTCTTACTGCTTGTGGGTTGCTGTATATTCACAATTTTGATGCTTAGTATAAAATACCATTACATGTCAAGCCACGTGTCATGTAGTAAGATGTTGCTAAATAGGTCAGAACTCCACAAGAAATTGCAGGTAAGAAATTATCTTAGTTACCAAAACAGAAAAAAACCCCTCAAACCACTATGGAGACAAGATCAACTGACACAGGTACTTAGAGCTCTTGGAAAAACTTGGTTTTGCTAAGAAAAACATACTTACAGATAAAGATGATGTTGTGAAAGCCTTGAGATTACAACAAATATTTTGGATAAGACATCACAACAACCGTAGTTCAAGCAATTTACATTTTCCTACAATTTTATGAGGGTAGATGGAATGGTCCAAAATATGCACAAGTAAATCAAACGTTTTACATCCACATCCAAGTATTTTTCCTTCCGCCAGTGGACAACGACAAAACTTCTCACATGATGCACTTTTAACTTTTTTTTCCTTTCTCCTTTCCTATAACAAAGGACTCTCAAACACCAGTAGCATCCAAACACAGAAACATTTCTGATGAAGTGCAACTGTATTTGTCTAACCCTCTAAATAGGGCAACAGTAATACCCCCAGCACATGCAGCGAAAAGTGAGCTGCTGTTTGCCACCAAGACTTTCTGTATTTCAAAATCAACAACAAAAAAGTGCTGCAAATTTAACTGCCATATATATGCGACCCTTTTACAGTCCTCACAGTCAGTACTCACGGGATGTGTGAAGTCAGTTATATAGCAGCATCTGTCAAAAGTCTGAGGCTCTCTCCTGAAAATCACTTCTTAAAAGTCTGCAGTTTGGGGGCGGGGGGAAGGAGAGGAACAAACAACTGAAGGACAATGGACATTTTGAAAGTCATACTATTTCGGAAATGAAAATTGGAAGGAAGAGAGGTCAGAAATAAACATTTCCATGATATCATGATTGATGGAGGTCCAAGCATTGAAAAATAGGAATCTGCTTAGGAACAACTCGAACAGGAATGTTGATCATTTCAGACTTCTGCAAGAGAGGCAGGCAGATGGTGGAATGCATTCTGATTTGGGTCTTGCAATAAAAGTACTGATATTGACCTTGAACAGCTCATCTCCAGAAAGTTGGAGGCATTTCAAGTTATCTTTTGTTACACTGAGGAGAAAAGATGACAAATTCAGCAATCCTCAAATCACAGAAGTCGAAGCATAGATTTGCACTGACAGAAAAGAGTAATTTAATTCTTTTTGTTTAAGAATCTTTTACCCGAAAGTGACTTCCTCCAGCAGCTCTGTCACTTTGCTCAGTGCTATCTCTGTCACTTTGGAAGCTATACCCTTATAAGCAAATATCTCTGGCTGATTGCCAATGATACACACATCTTAGACACCCTAATATATATACCAAAATATTACCCAAATAGTAATACCTCCACATATCTCTCATGAGCTTTTTACCAGAAAAGATAGTATTTCTTCCATTTTGCCTCTACAGAAGCAGTATGGAGAGAGTGTTTGCATTTTTGCTCTGCAGTTTCATAATTACCACTATGTCTCATTACCAGAGCAGGAAAGTAGAGCACAACTGCTGTCGGAAACTGCATTTTGACCCACATCATCCCTACATGCACCACACTGGTAGGGCTATTTTATTCTCACTGGCACCTGAGAAAAAAAGGGAAAACATCCTTGTGATCTCCATAGCTGCAAGAGAAGGAGAGTCTGATACCAAAAGCAACCCCTGTTGCTCTCGCTGTAGAGCTTTTCCCAACCGCATCTCGTTCTAATCATACCTGGTATTTGTTAACTTGTAATTAGTTTTGCAGGTTAGACCTGTCAAACAAGTACTTTTTCTCTTACCCTTCTGCTGCACTTTAAGCCACAAAACAAAAGGTAGTGACTCAACATATTTAACTTCTGAGCCTCAACAACTGCAAGACAAGCAGAAGACAGAGAAAAAACAGTAAAATACTTATGGCTAGATCTAGAAAGGGCCTCCAGATCTGTGCACCTAGCTTTGTGCTTTCATCTTCCTATAGCCAAATTAGCTGCCTACCCCACACCATTAACTGTGGTTTTGCACCCAGAGCTTCAAGCAACTGGAAGCAAGTACCCTTAAAGATTTAAGGTACTCTTCAAGGTCTGAACACAGGACCAGCCCAAAAGGCTTCCTAGTGAGACCATCCAGTATTGGATCATGAGATGAAACAGCTTAATGTTTTTAAGAAGGCTTCTCCTCAAAAGCTTTTGATATATGCTTAAGTAACACATTTGTATAATGTTATCCCTGCTGAAACTGATGTGAGTGGAATCGGGTAGACAGCACATGTTACATTACATTGCGAGGCTTAACATTTCACTAATTGCATTGACCTAATTCTGTGAATCACAGATTATTCTCCTAATCATAAAGCACGCCTGATTCCTTTACGTAGTTGTTCGTGCAATGTGATACACTTGCAAGGGTCCACAAAGGGTTGAAAACTCGTGATTTCATGATCCAAGCATAAACAGGCAGCATCTCCAATTTTTATCAATACTTTGACCACATGCATGAAATGAGGAACAAAGCTCTCTTATCTTCAGCAACTTGTACACAGTTTTTTATTTCCTACTCTTATTTCCCTTTTACAGAGGGATAACAAGACATTAATTGAAATAAGAAAAACAGCTGACTGGCCCTGACTTGGCTATGTGATTTTTTTTTTCCAGTTCCTTAAAGGAATTTCTGTAGGATGTACTGGGAAACAAAGCATTAATACAGAGACCACAAACGAGTATGGGTCAGCCATCACCTGACATATCACAGACCTCCACTCAGTGTCTCTATGCTGAACTGCATCTTCTGATTAGATTGATCATTTGGCTATTCACCAAGAATCTGTTCTTAAATGCCACGTATGCATGGAGCTTCCTATATCTTGGGAAGAATGTCATTGCTCTTCTGCTATGCTGGAGAAGTTATAAGGATAAATGCATTCTATAGGGTTAATGGGTTTTCATTACCTCAGCCAGTTTCTCATAAGTAGGAGTGCTAAGATAAAGAAAGTAAATAGTCCGCCAGTTCACGACTGAGCTGTACTTCCATGAAATGCTGAAGCAAATGCACTAGAAAAAGTAATTCTAACATTTAATGAACCATTACAGTCCTGCCCAAATCCTCAAGTGCTAAATCAGCACCTGAGACAAGAGTCTGCTGAAGTTAGCAAAAGTCCTTATGCCAGCTTCACCGGGCCTCGGATCAGGGTCTTTCACACACAACTACCTTTACTTGTGAACATTTCTACTTCTAATAAAGCCAAGAGACCACTTCTGAACATGAAGAGCTGTGTCCAACAGACTGCTTTTTACTGCTTCTGCTCACCATGCAGCAGTGAAGACAAATCTTTCTGCTGATGCTTTTCACTTTCTTATGCACAAGAGCTTCCTGCTGCCAGGAGCAGAGGGGAAAAAGTTATTGGCTAAACTCAAAACCCCAAAACTGCAGGATTCTCTGTAGTTGATTACTTCTCTAAGCTGCTCTGCTTCAAAAGCAAATCTTGTAATTGCTTGTTTAATGATCTCATTGATCATTAAACGTTGCCTTTCACAAGGGCTATGGTAACACTGGAAGGATATTTGATTAAGAACAGGTAATTTCTTCCAAATGCGTTTTTCGAATACAAATGACCCTTCCATATTCTTCTTAAAAAAATATAAACAAATCAATGCAATATGGATGGGCAAATCAAGCTATAAATATTAGAATGTGCTTATATTCACAGAGGTGATATTTTTGAGGCATAGTAATTTTTTTTAAAGGTTATATTTCAAATCGAGAAAAACAGTGAGAACATTAATTCACAGCAAAAAGTTTAAACTTGTCAACTTTTCTAAAAATAAACACCTGGTATTTTCAATCTCCAAACAGCAGTTCTTTGAGCAAAACTGTTTGTAAACTTCAGTTGCATTTGCCAAACATCAGGTCTGTCTGAAGCTGTATTTCTCTGGCTGAATTTACTGTTTGCTAAAAGAGAAGGCAAACTGCTGAGCTCTACTACATATAAACATAAAAGGTCAAGAGCCCTTGCTGGAATTGCAGGTTTCTAAAAACAGGCCTAATATCCCTCATTAAGGTGCTTAAAGATTCTGAAAGGTACCATTATTCACTCTCTATGTCTTATAGTAAATGTTCATTCACCTAAGTCTGTAATAGCAGGCAAGGGGTGAGGAAATTGCTATGAAAGTGAATGACAGCTCTATTTAGACTTATAGTGAAACTCATGGCTTGAGGGAATTTATTCTCGTACACATGCAAGTAGATGTCCTAACTGCAGGTTATGAGTCTTGATAAGACACTCACGGTCTTGTGCAGTCCTGTGAAGGCGGCTTGCCATAAAACCTTGGTCAGGATTTCCCTTCCAGCAGGGAAAAGCCTGCCACACAAGCCAGTCGTGTACTTATTTCCATTACAACTCAGGGGAAGCTGGATCCTCAGTGTACCCTAAAGGGAGCTGTCAGGAAAAGCTGCTGCTGCAGATGTTTCTACTGACACATACAGTAAAGCAGCCTATCTCACTGCAGAGATTGACAAAATATGAGCAAAAGCATGAGATGCCATGTCTCGTTTCAAATCTTCTAACTAAATATTAACTCTGGGGTGCAAGGTAGAGCAGCAACTGGGCAAGAAGAGATGGGGAAGGTCTGGCCACGAGGCCAGAGTGATCCTGCAACTCTGATCCCACAACACTTAGGGAATCACAGGGCAAGTGATCTGCCCTGTAGTAGTGTGCTGATCCCGTAAATAGCCTGTGAGTTCTCCAAAAGGGACAGCTGCTGAACTAAATCTTGGATTTAATTTTAATCCATATGACTTCCTCTGCATTTATCTAGGGCTTTCGAATTGAGTGGAGAGCCTTCGTGCTGATGAAGAAAGAAAATGTGTAATTTAATGTCTTTGTGTTCCTGTATAAAACGCACAGAAAACACTCTTTTTCTGTCTTGGTGACTCCACTCCATTGCCAGACACACGCCTGCAAAGTTTTCCACAGGGCTTGGCCAACCACAAAAAAAAGGATATTGCTCCATGACCAAAGGGCTGACTGTGTAAATGCAAACCAGTGAGTCGTGGGGCATTTCACCACAGATCCTCCCACGAAAACGCCTCCACCACAGTCTGAGGGGAAGGTGCCTGACCTGCACAGATGTCTCTCCACCCAAGTTTTATGCGCACTTCATCTAATACATCATGATATTGACTCATTTGTTCTCTCTGGCCTAAAGCTTCCAAAAAGTTGGACAGAAGCAAAAGGCGCTTACAGGTGAAGAGCCTCATGCAACAAACTGATACACAGGCCCAGCTTGACTGCATACACCTTGCAGTTCAGCAAATTTTTTGTACCATCGACAGCTGTTGCAGGCCAAAAGGGCAATAGAAATGGAGAGCTTAATCTGCAAGAAATCATCAACAGAGGGAGCTAAGGTTAAATCAGTTCAGCGCATTACTAACTTCATTATTTTAAACGAACAGGCACAAATCACTTCCCACTTTAGGAAGAGCAGGAATTCATTTGACCCTTCACAAGCACACTGAGCAGAATCTGGCAGAAAGGAAGAATCACTTGGTCTTCAGGAGGCGAAACCTATCTTCTAATCTTGTAAAGAGCTGTACTCACCTGAGTAGTAGGTGCTCCTGAGCACAGCCGCTGTAAATCCCACTGCTTGCATAGCCATGCTCCCTGCTAGACCTTAAGGTGCTCAGAGCCAAGGGGAGGGAATAACGCCTGCCCACAAGGCATGGTCTGCGCATGGGTTCCACTGGAAAGGGACTGACTTACCCATTCAAAGTATGATGTAAAAAATTTGGTCCCAGCGTGGTTCAGTCACTGGTTGGAAAGCTTTTCTCCCTGATCAGCATGAAGACAAAGGGAAATAGGGCTTCTTACTACCTCATCAGATATTTAAGGTATAAGTGTAGCGCAAAAAAGTGTGCTTCATAGCAACTCGGCGAAAGGAACTCTTCGAGTGAAGGTACAGCTTTATCTCATTAGCCACCTCACATTGAAAGTAAAAGTTAAACTACCAATATTCTTACTAATGCTTTACCATGTATTATCCTGATGAACTTGGCAAGGCAGGAGTAAACTGTTCTCTGTTGAAAACAATTCCTGAAGAGTACCTTCTCCTTCCCCTCGAGATGGTTCCGAATCAGATTCCACAACACATTGCTGCATTTCACACTTTTCTCCAAATTAACTTTTTAGTGGCTCAAAGTCTTGTAAATATTTGTAAAATAAGTTTGTTTCATATTCCATTTATTTGTCTCCAAGAGCAAAGTTTTTGCGAACCATAAAAATCGTTTCGGTTTTCTGCTAATGAAGTGAGGGAGGAAAAAAAATCTCAAGCTGCTTCTCCACAACTGAAGAAACTATCACAGTCCATAGAGACAACTTTATGTACAATCAACAATTAGAATCTGGTGAAATATGGTTTCAGTTAGACCTCTGTTAACTTACTTGTTTGGAATATGTTCAAAACCACCCCTCCACAATGACATGCTGGAGAAAAGGAAAGCATAAATCTGCAGCAAAGGAAAATCTGACAGAAAGGAAATGCCACCATTCAGATAAGACTCAGCTATTTGTCTCAAAACTCGTATTATACCTGACTAGTTTTTTTGTAAATTTTCTCTTAGCTCTAAAGGCTTCTGGTGGTTGAAAAAACTTAGCTGTTTACACCATGAAAAAACACGTAGGGCATTGAAATGAGATGACCTGTGGCAAATGATTAATGGTATGAGCTACGAAGATCTGGGAAAGCCTCATCCCAAGGCAGAGCACTCTGGCCAGCGCTGCTCTCTGCACCTGCAAACAGAGCCCACAATCGTTTATTTATAAAAAGTGAATGAGGCCTGAAAGCAGAGTTATGCAGTACACATCAGAAGCATCTCCTTAGCACCAGAAAGCTTTGCTCCAGTGCTGCTGTGTCCTGGTCGCACATGAAGAGGAAATTACAGCAACGCTGAATGGACATTGTTAAGGTCAAAGTACAAACGAATTGGAAAAAGAAAAAACAAACAAAAAAAGCACAATATCCACAACAGATAAGAAGCATTAATAGCTCAGAGTTCTTACTACTACTGTGCTTTAGTCATGGACAGAGTTCACTTAAATCTCTTCCCTTTTCTTTACTGTTATCAGCAAAAAAAAAATAAATCTTAAGTCACTTTTTTCTTTATGACAAAGGCTTGGAAGTTATACTTTCTTTGTTCTTTTGTGCTTGTATTTATTTCTGACTCCTCTGTTTAAATGAGATTGCAGCTCATTAAGGCATTGTTCAATAATTAGTTAGAAAGAATCTAGACAGATGTTCTTAGCTTGCTCTACACTTTTCCCATTTAAAAAAATAAAAAAGCACCCATCATCTGACTCATCTCCTCAGTGTCTATTTTTTATTATCTTTTTTTTAAAATGACACTTTAAAGAATCTCATACCCTTGAATAGAAACTGGAAAATTCCAGTAATCCAATATGCTGAACTAATCAAAAAGGTCTAGTATGCTTTGTTATCTGAAGAAACAACGCATTTTGTGTGTATGTGTGTGTGTGAGAGAGAGAGGAAGGAGAGAGTCATGATGAAATACTTGGTCACGGGGAGTGGTTTGCATATTAATAAACAGTCTATATAAGCCTTTCCCACCGAGGCCAGCACTCAGAAGGGCTCCCCTACACTGCGGAAGAGACCACGTATCACTGCACCAGAGTGAGTTCTGTTTCAGCTTTGCTTACTGCCACAGTCCGCCTCCTCTCTTTCTCCTTTCTTCTTCTAATCCTACTCTGCACTCTCTAGAGCTACTGCTACACCAGCTGTGAGGGGGGGTTAGGTTTGTCAAACTATGCTACGTGTAGAGAAAGTACTGAGAGTACTTAATTTTTAGACTTTTGTTTGGTTTATTCAACATGAGCCTCTGACTAGTGCTCCTGGCACAGTGAGGGATAACCATGAGCTCTACACAGAGCAAGTGCAACTCAAGTACCCCATCTATATACTTCCCGTGTCACTTACAGGCATCTTTAAATGCCTGCTGCACTTAAGATGTCTGCGCAATCACATGCATTGCTACAATCAGGCTTCAGAAATTAGGATTTACTCTTCTAGAGGCAAAACGGCAGATCGTTAGCCTGCTCCTACAGCAAGCTCCCGTTTCTCACCCACGCCTGATGCTATCAGTACTGAGGTACTTTGATAACAGGGGAACATGTGAGAGAGACACTTCTCAAAGAAAAGACAACCTTGTCAGTATAGCAGCAAAAAGTTGGTGTGGGGAAGCTCCTGGCATTCTGCAGGGAGTTTTCAGTAAGTGAAAAAAACCTAGGAGTATTCTATTAGATGTAAAGGCTGACTTATATGCATTCACTTATATCACCAAGCCAAATCCAGGCTAATGTCAGAGGAATTAGATAAACATTAAGCAGCACCAACCAATTTCTCCTGGTCATTTTTGTGCACTGTTCTGTCCATTTTCCAAATTCCTGTCTTGTGGTTTACCAGTGGATTAACATACTCTCATTCTAATTTTCACCGTGGTTCTACGGAGGAAATCCTCCTGCGTCTGCTTCGACTCGTCCCGTTTTTTTCTTTAGCAAAACTCATGGGGTTTGTTTTCCTGTTGATTTTTGTCTTGTACTTCAAACTAGTACTCTGAATAGGGGTTCAGGATTACTTTTTTTTCTTTAAATTCCAACTGCTGTCATTTGCCTGTGTGCACAACCCTCCCACACATGCTTCCTCTGTTCAAAGCCATCCTCTACTTACTCCTCATTTCAAAGTATCCAAGCAAACAAACCATAATATTTTTTCCTGGACTTCCACGCTCCTTAGAACTGTTTGTAAACACTGGTACTTTCATACTCAAAAGTTGCAACTTTTGTAAAGCAAATAACAACAACAACAACTAGTAGTAGTAGTAGTAGACACATAGTAGTAGACACAGATGTCTTTCGTAAGTTTACTTTGCTTATCCTTTTTGTATTCTTTAATGCAAAAATATAATTTGCCTCTCCCTAAAAATGCACACAAGGTGTGAATTACTCTGTGCCACAGATGCACGCATACCCAGACACACAATCAAATCTGTCTGGATAGAAATAAGACCGAAGCTCTCCAATTTTTAAACTGAAAATATACGCAAAGTAATTCTTTGAATTCTGGGTTTGGGCTCACAGAAGCATATTTGCCAGTCATCCTCAGGGCAGCACACTCCTGTGCCACTGATGAACATACCCTACTGACATCAGTTTGCTCTTAAGATTTCTGGTTGCTGTCAGCCATACACAACCTACTTCTAAGCAGTTAGAAAGTAGAAATAACTGAAAATAGCACTCACTTTCAGACTACCTTTGATCAAAATCTCACGCTTCGGATTTGGGTAGCAGATAGCAAAGAAAGTGATATAGAAAGGATGGTTTGAATTGTCTCACAATCCTTATTTAGTTGATGTTTGACAACAGGAAAGAACAAATGTGGGACAAAAGTCTCTGTAACTGTATACTTCAGGAAGATGAGCATTTTTTTTTTGTGCCAGGGTGCTCTGGAAACAGCCCTGTGAGAGAACCACCCTGCGCAGGGAACCCTTAGCAACAGGCACTGCTCCAGAGCCAGACTCTGCCTGGTGTTTCCAGTAACAAAGGTGAAATTGGCTGCAAACCGCTGCTCAGCAAGTACTTTCTTCTTAAGTCTAGAGACACAGAGGTTAGGGCTTTACACACTGGGCACTTCGTGACCGTAATTCACCGGGTCTTGCATGTTTATGGCCAAATCTAGGTGGTCCCCGGGCTTCTGGCCAGGTGTTGTGTCGGGCTGTATGTCCACACTTGCCAGTGCTGATCCTCCCAATGGCAATGTCCAAAGAGCACTTTAGTGAGGTCCTGGGTCTCCTCAGGCTCACTCTGGCTGTGAAAACAATTTCAAAATACCTGGTAATACACAAGATCTGTGTGTCTGGGCAGGGTGGTATGTGCCAGGCACCCCAGGGCAGCACAGGAGGACACCAGGAATCTGTGACCAGGAGACCTGGTGCTGGAGAACTCTGCAAAGTGAATAAAGCCTTGCTTGGTCTCACTCTATCAGCTAGAAGGAACACATATTTTGCTGAAAAAAATCTACCTAATTCTTTTTCTTTAGTGTCTTTTTTTTTTTTTAGATCAGCAGGGGGAAGGAGCTGGTGTTTGTATTCCCCCTTGTACCTACACAGACACACACATACAGCCTGGACAGGGTAAAAAAAAGCCCATTTTTCCACACTCAGAGAGAAGTGCTAGGTGGCCAAGACAGTTGTTATACAAATTACTGTGTTGGATAAGTTTTAGAGTTCAAGAAATGGACATAAAATTATCCTGACAAAGTCAGCAGATGCCTCTGGAAAGCTGACTAAATCACTTAACACAGAGCAACATTACTCACAACTGTGTACTTGGCAGGAATATTGTGAGGGGTTGCTGATTTATCTGAAGACTACAGAGACAGATGTAAGGCACAAATTTAACAGGAATGACTGGTGTTGGCAAGAATTAAGATTATTTAGGCTTTTGTTCTAGCACAAAATGCTTCAGGGATTCTTAAAACATCCGATGAGGAAATAAAAGACTTAAATAGTCTCTCTTGAGAAATTATCCTAACCACTCCTTTGTCTGCATCTTTCCTGAGATCTTTGCTCTTGCAATTTTTTTTGACCAGTATTTCACAGTTTCAGGTGTGCAATTAATTCATCTGAAGTTCATTACAGCTTGGGAGGCTGCACACCATGATTTGTCAAGTTATTTACCTAAAACTGGGGCCAAGTAGCTGCAGGCCAAGGCTGACAATTGGCCAGAAAGCAAAGCCATCACAGACGCTCAGGCCCTAAAACCGCAGAGCGCGGCACATGAGGCGGAAGGCACGGCGCTCTGCCGAGGCAGCCCAGCCTGTCACAGCCTCCCTGCCTCCTTGTACCTGCAGACCTGTAAACGCTCCCTCATTCCCTTCACTTGAAATTAATTGGGTGAACGTCAAATACCCCAATTTTTACCGTTTTGACTGCAATTGCCTGAGGGGCAGCCACCTGAGGAGCAGCAGCCACAAAGTCAGTTTGGAGAAACCCAGTGGACCCTGGTGCTCTCCAACAGCAGCCTTGACAGCGACCACCCATTCACTGTCCAATTACAGTGGACTCTCACCTTTAAAAAAATCCTCTCAGAATAAGTATTTTTCTAATCCTGCTCTTTCACAGAGATGTGTTTTTTCCCCCTGTGTTCTTGAAAGGTTTTTCTATAGCTTCAGTTTCCCACAGTGGCAAACCAAGCCTGGAGCTTCCTTGGAGAAGTAATTGCTTTAAGCTCTCCTACAGTCTCTTTTTTAAACCCGAACACTGACAGATCAGACTTTCAGAAGTCCTCGCTCACACAGCAGAGCTTTACTCATCAGGTCACTTCACATACTCATTTGTTCAGCTGTCCTTAGCCATCCCACAGCCAAGCCTTAAAAACTCTTCTCTTGTTAGGAAGTTAATTTCCACCGCAGGCTGCAAATAACCAGCACACTGGGTAAAGACATGCAAAATGCCACCCCTAAATAAGTTTGCTTTAAACCAGGCACATGTATCTAATCTTGAAAGTCATGTTAAGTATCAGACCACAACCATTAACACTGGGGATTTGTTATTTCAAAACTCAACCCTACATCAAATTGTGTAAACATTTACTTCAGATGATTCGTGTATTAAACAGAAAAGCGTGTGCATATTTTTTTTTCTCTTTTCTCTCCAAGTTCATATTGCTACCTGGCACAAAAAAAGAAGGGATCAAATGAAAATGTTTATTTTCTGTAATAATCTCTTCTTGGGGAAGAGCAAGAGACCATTGTTTTTCAGAAAGAAAGTTTATGTCAGACTGAGAGCTGACAGGAATTAGATAGGATTACTTAAAACTTCCCATGTTATCCTCTGTGAAAACACAGACTGCTATGTAGATCTTCCATTAGAAGATTTGCAGTCTTCCATTAATACACCAATATTCTCCAGTCCTTCTCCCCCAAAAGGCAGGCAGAAATTTTCTTTACTAAAAAGGAGCTAATACAAACATCTTTTGGCAGAAAAAAAAAAAAATCACAAACCAACAAATCATCACTATTTGCAATTTTCAAAGGTTGAAAATACCTCTCAGCCCTAATATTTTTGACTTGCTGTTAAAAGCAGGAGTTTATGCACTTTTCTTTCACTGTGCAGTAAGAGAAGCTCATATCAATTCTTCAGTTTTGTTTTCTAATGGGAAACCCTGAAGTCATTAGCTTCCCCATCACATAAGAAAGGCAGAAGTTATTAGTCCTAGTGTTTCTTACATCCAGATAAACAGCTTGGGTTACACCAGGGCCTTCGCCACAGTTGCCAGCCCTCCTCACCAGCAAGCAAGAGTCAGAAGGGGCCCAACAGCCACCCCGTGGGCTGGCTCTTGCCAGCACAGATGGATTTTCTCTTTTTCCTCCAAAAATAGCCAACACATCACTATTCCCATTTGCAACTTCAGTTCTTAACTCAGGCCTGAATTGAGGCATGAACACACACAAGAGTCTTTAGAAAGAATAGTTTCTATCCAAGGGAAAAAAGGGCAGGCATTGGGCAGCAAAAAAACTCTGGCAGACAAGGCTGCTTTCCAGCTGGCTGCCTTTGCAGTGTTGCTCAAGATCAAAAACATAACCTTTCCCCAAACCCTTCTGACCATTACATGCTAGGTTCGTTCAATACAAAAGAAAGAATGCTGAACGTGGACATTTTCTATCTTTTCTACCTTCCTAAAACCGCAAAGTCCATTTTATGGAAGTTATAGCCGTGGAAGCTTTTCTTTACTTGTCTTCTACAATAACCATTAAGTCTTGTCCCTCTAGTTCCTTCCTCTGAAAAGTGAAAATCTAAAAAATTAAGGCAGAAAGACTTGCTTGGACAGGGAAACAATTTTTTTAAAACTGAGGAAGGAGAAAGCTGCTTTAATACTCAGTTCTCTAACTATAGGGATGCAGAATTTGCACGTCTGAGAAAAACAATAAGCAAGACAGGCACAACTGAACTTAATATTCCTGATGTTTCTCAGCTGAAATAAGGCAAAGTCTCTTTCCCAGTTAAAAAATAAATAAGTCTTTCTTTGTACTCAATAACGTAACATAACTTTCCCCAGCCTCAAAGGATCAGAACAAAAAATCCATGCTTCATCCTTGGATGGGTAACTCCTGAGATAATAGCCTAAGGGAAAACTCTTCTGTAATGTGTAAAAAGACTGTTTTGTCTGTACATACAAAGAAAAAAAAAACCAAACAGACCCAGCCAGTTTCTCACCCTTCTGTTTCTAAATTGAGTTGTCTAATTGACATTAGCACTATCAGGCCCTGTGACTGGGAGTAATGAAGACAAGGAAGAGTTTTTCCCCTGAAACCCTGAAATGTTAACATTAACGCAAAAATGTTCAGCTGACATTGGTTATAAGCACTTCAAGCTGTATGCATGGCATGGTACATCTAGGACATCACAGAAGTATGTGTGTAAATAAATATACGAACTGGCTAAAATTGCATTGCCTCCCTGCCCCCGGCAGGATACCCAAATCGGGCTGTTTGGGTATGCATCCATTTGAAGCCTACTCACCTAATTTCCAGTCCAACTTCACAGAAACACCTTGTAAAGAAATAGCAACTGCTTTAAAAGCAGCACTAAGAGCAAAAAGAAATAAAAAGGTCCATCCAGCTTTCCAGCTTTGGTGAGATTATTGCTTACAGTGGGCATGAACTCTGTTTCGTGCTTCTTAAAGCAAGAAGATTCTCGGCAGGAAGATACCTGTAGGCTTGCAGGAGGGGAAGCTAATTTGTTGTCACTCTCTCGTCTTATCAAGTCATGAAAAAGGAATGTATATCAACAGCAAGCCAAACACTCCAAACTGATCTAACAGCTTAATCTTATAATAAACAGTGGTATTCATTGACTGAATTGTCTTTGGAGGGCCTTTTCCACCTCCTTCATCAGCACCTTCCCTTCTCATACCCGTCAGCCAGCATTGGCTTTCCTCTGGGAAATCCCGAGGTTCCACCTGCTCTCCTGGTGGCCAAAGGCCCAGTTTTCACAGAGGCAGTCCTACATTGGATTAGCACAGGACAAGGAAACGGAGCTCCCTCAATGACCGTGTCTTGGTCTGGTTTCAATTCAAGCAATGATGCTGACATTAGGCAGACAAGACCCCCAGCTTCCCCTTTTTGCCAGGCCCACAGCAGCATTTTGTCAGCTGTGCTTTCCATAAGCAAATCCTAAGTTACTGAAGGGCCCTCTTGTTAAATAAATATGCATACAGTGCAATGCATCGCCTCTTCCAGGTAGGCAGTTTGAATTACTAGAAATGCCCAGGCGAGCCTTAACCCAACCGTACTGGTCTTGCTTGCCAGAGGGAACTGTTGGGCTTTTTTAATCCTCTAACAATGACAAAACCTTAAGGCAAGAAATTTCTTAATTTCTCACAGTAAAATTAAAGGGGACTTGGCACCACGAGGTCCCTTGTTAGACTTCGGATACATGTGAAAAAATAGCTCAACTTAGCTGGTTTCTCCCCTTCTGCTCCCAGCTCAGGGAACAGCTCACTTCTGCCTGTCATCTCAAATATTAACAACAACCTTATCCAACAGGGTGAAATAAAGTACTGCCATTTTGGTTTGGTTTGGGTCTTTTTTTCCTGAATGAGCACCTGCAGCCAGGCAGGCTTTGGTGTCTGTTACTAGCCTGAGGTATATTTTTTTGCATGACTTTGAGGGCTGGAGTCCAGCAGAGTTTGGGTGTTTACTTTCACAGGGCAAAATCTCAGGCTGGGTATGCGGGACTGCGCACCAGCTGGCAGAGGCTCTTAAGTGCACACCCAAAAACCCATCTAAAGCAGGAGAAATGCAGCTTGTAGTTCATCTTTTAAAACACAGCAGGGACACGTACACTGACATCCAGCAGAAAAAAAGAGCATTGCACACCTTGCACACACCAGACTGTTGGCTTCTGTATCCTCCCAGTACGTTCATACAGTTTCGAGTCTGACAGTGCTTTTTCTCCTCTGTACTAGTGCTCTCTGAAATTCAGTGTTTTAATTCTCAGAAAAAAGCATGGATTCCTGCCTGGGCTCTGTTTTTTTTACTCTGATCTAGCTTGAAGTTTTCAAACTGATTGCTAGGTCCTGCTTGAAGCAGTTGATAAAAGCATTCCAAATTCATCAGGTGATACAGTATCTCCATAAAGACATGAACAGTTTGAAATTATTTGAAATCTGGCCTAAGATATCTGAGATACTTGTAACTTCAACCTGGATTTTGACTCAGGAGTGATGTGGAGGATTGCCACTTTTGCACACTGTTGACCTCCTCTCAGATTTTCTGTTTGACTTTGTCACCAAGTGGCTCCCAAAGCTGAATTTAATCACGAGATCCACTAATCTCTTGTTTAAAGGTATGCTAAAGCCATTTAAGCTGGCATTAAGAAAGCTGCAGAGGAAAGCTAGAAAATCAGCTAAGTGGGTCAACAACTTTAAAGCATTAAAACTAATTTGATAGTAAATTTAGACTAATTGAGGTTACTGTTTTGAAAGCTGCACATGATAAAACTGGTGCTTACTGTCAGCACAGGACCGGGCAGGTGTACAGCTGGGACCCAGTCGTGTAATTCATGGCTTTAGAAACTGAAAAGCAACTATTCAGGTGGCAGATTTATTAGTGCAAGGCAAACCTAGCCCCCTCTTGTATTTACACACACTTGGCTTTGCAATTTAACAGCACAGTTTTAATGACTCCTCTGTCTCCCTCAATAAAAACTAAAGCACAAACTCCAAGACTCATACCAGGCCTTTCTCTCTAGAAGTGGCATTTTTCAATCATTTGATCACTTTGGGCATTTTTGGAATGGTTTTAATTTGTTCCTCAAGTTCTGTTCTTTTGCAAAACACACTGGGAAAATGGGATAAAGGAGGATAAGGGGTAAAGACAACAACTTTCTTTGTATGTTTGGCAAAAGCCAAACACAACCATTCATTCCCTTTCAGAAACCTATGCGGAATTGTTTAGGAAGCGCTATTCCTGACATTTCACAGTGAATACAAATAAAAAATAAAACAGCCAAACATTTACAAAAACATGCTTACAATAAAGCTGTAGAGGCCTTTCAAATGTCAAGTATTTTTGCTAAACTCCTTCTAGGGTTAGGTTTTTTGTTCACAGATGGAAAAAAAATCATAAGCTTAAATGTGCATCAGCACTGCAAATACTTGATGGCTCCTTACAGTGTATTCATTAGAAATTTGTTTAGCTTTGCTTTAGACATTTCAAACAACAGCTTCCACTGCTTCATTGACACATGAAGATATTGTACAGTCCACTACAACAGCCAGAAAGATTTTCTGACCTTCAGCAATAGTTCCTTTTTCTTTACTTTGTGTTACTACTCCTGATTATACATGTTTTTGTATACAAAGCTCTCCCACAGTCAGACACCTTCAAAGTACTCTCCATTAGAGACGGTATGATTCACGCATCTCCAGCCTGTCTACTGCCTTCCTCATGACTGTACCTTAAAAACCTTCTATTCTTGTGCTCTTAAATGCCTTCCAGCTGTGGATAACTTCCAGCTAACACAGGGTTAGAGTTAGCTGAGATACTGGAGCCGTGTGTGAGCAGTGTCCTGTGCCCAGGGCACTGGAACTTCTGTTGCTGTTTATGAAGAAAGCTCTGCGGACATTCCTAGAGAAGGGAAGAGGACACTAAGTTTTCTATGTTAAAGGTTATAACCTCTCCAAATGCAGACTGAATCAGTAGTATACACTTAACTCTGAAAGAGTTGGAAAGTAAAAATCAAATGGGTTTTTTTAGACACTAAGTCATGTTTAAATTTGAACCTCAGATAGCACATTCTCTTTTAAAAAGGTTTCTCACTCTCAAATGACTACACAAAATCAGAAGCAGGGACAAATGGAGCGGGGGAAGCTACAGTCTCATCCTCTCATCTTATATTAACTTTGTAGACAAATAATGCAAACTTGTCCGGCATAAATAAATACTAAAAGTATAAAAATATATAGTAGCATTATATAAGCACAGTAAAACACAGCAAGTATAAATCTGGGCACAACAGAGTGGCAAAACTTTGCCACCTAACTGAGACATGCTTGAAAAATTTAGAATTTTCAAAATTTCTCTCTTTAGAGAAAATTACATCTGTAATATGTGAGCTGCATTTGCCACAAGCATATTTTCTGTTAATTAATAGATCTAGAATACTGATCACATCCTAATGTAACTCATTTTGCCTACAGCTTCCCTTTTTATATACAGTGCAAAGGAACACACTTAACTTGTCTTAAAAAATAATAATTGTAGAGGAGTCTTTGTTCTGAAGCACTTGCAGGTATCTCTTCGGTAACTCTCCATCTCTCCTCCTGCTTCTCTGCTGGGCCATCAGCTGTGAAAAAGCTCCATTTAATAATAATCTCTTCTGACCTTGCTGTGTGCTGTAGGGGAACAGGTAACTTTCATGACAAATTAAGCAGCTTCCAGTGTGTTCATTTGCTGTGATTTTTAAATTATTTTTTTTTGCCTTTGCTACTCCGAGGACGGAAAGTAGATGTTGTGACTTTTGAGGAGAAAGAGGCTAAGGCAATGTGCTCTTTTCTGCATGTTACGTACAAGCTTTCCCAGTTTCTGAACAGAGCCTCTCCCTCCAAAGTGAAAGCTGGTGATTGGTCTGTCCTCCAGTATATGTTTTCAAAGGCAAGATGACTACATAGAAGGTTGTTTCTATTGCAAGGTTATGTAGTAGCACTTATTTTAAAACAAAAAAAAACACGTTTGCTTTCTTTCCTAGCACAAAAGATCTGTGCTTCATGCTTTATTACTAACACTCTGAATCCGCTGCATACAAAAGAACGGTAAATCACACGCAAGGTCTACTTCAAGGCCAAAATAAGAAAGGGTTTTGCTTTGGGTGAGGAGATGGATAGTTGTTTCAGTGTCCTTTAGCCAGCACATTTAAATCTCAGCTGGGATCATAGATCTCTCTTAATAAAAGTGCTATGTGTGCAGAGTTTAAAAGCTTACTCTTGGTTTAAAGCAGCCTTAGCTCTTCAACCTTTCCAGCATCTTCCTTGTTGTACAATCAAACTTGAGTATTTTCTTTTGCTGCGCGTTACACCAGGAAACAAATAGGGCCTTTCTGTCACATGATTTCTAACTAGAACTGTATGAAATAAATCACATGGAAACCTAACAGTAATTTCAAGTTGTCTTTTGGTTTCTGTACAACAACAACAAAAAAGAGAGAATTTGATGATTTTCTCAAAACAGTGTATACTGGTTTCGAAGTCAAATTTTCCTTCTAAAATAACTTGAATTGATTGTCTATGCAACTAGGGCAACAGTTAAGAAGAAAAGTCACAGAGATTGGCAATTCTCATGGTCTTGGACGAAACAGAGGCTGAGCAGGACAGTCTTGAACAAAATTGCTGCTCAAGACAGCTATTATTTTTTGTTACAGTATCTGATTTCAGATATGCAGTCTGAAAAAAAAAACACTGTATAAAAATGGCCTGAGTTTGGAGCCACAGGAAAAATAAACAAAATGTGAAAGTTCTTAATATGTCTGAAAAAACTAAATAAAAATCAAGGCTTCTTTCTGGTGATACACAAGGAGGAACTGTAGGTTTAACTGTCATTGTGCACATCTGAATACCGTGGCTAACAAATGCAGAACCAAAAGGTGTGACTAATGCAGTGACTGCAAAGTACAATGAATAATGGCTTAATGTAATACATCCTTTGTATTGTACAAGCGTGTCTTGCAAAAAGAAGAATATGGTGCACTTTTGTAAAAAGGAGTTACTCATGTCCAAAGCAACACGGTGTCTTCCCTTCCAGGGACCCAACATGCCACAGTACAAGCTGACATACTTCAACCTGCGAGGACGAGCAGAAATCAGCCGCTACCTGTTTGCGTATTCGGGCAAAAAGTATGAAGACCACAGGATAGAAGGAGCTGACTGGCCCAAAATCAAACCAAGTAAGTAGCATGGGATCTTATATCCAAGGCTGTGCTAGAAACGCTGTCAAGAAGCAAAGCTATTGAAAAGGTACTTATATGTTTCATGAGCAGAAATACATTTAACTCCTGGCTTTAATTAAGCCTATAGAAATGTTATCGTCTGGGCAGCCAACATGTCATTCCTGATGCTCTCAGCAAAGTCCAAATCCAAACATTCAGACAATCTAGAACGACTTACCTGCTGTCACTTCTTATCAACTCATTTCAGGTTTTTTTCTGCCTAAAGTGAACCAAACACGTGCTAATCTTCTCACCTTCTTTGGAGAATTTAGTCTCAAAGTCTACACTGCAGTCTTCACCCTGGTTTTAGAACGTCAGATTGGAAATAAGGGTCCAGAAGGACACTCCTTTGCAACCAGGAAGGTCTTCAGACAGGGAAAGTGATGAGAGAAAACAAAGAAGCTGGTTGATATAGCAAAGAGAAAACAAAAGGATCAAAAGAGGTGCTAGGAAATGATTGTTCCTAAGAACAAAACCCACTAGCCCTTCTGAGAGTACTCTGCAGGCTACTATACCCCATCCATTTCAAGTTTTTAGTTAAAGTAACCTCTTTTCAGCTAGTAAAGCTATTTTGTTATTTCTGTTCATTAGCTGTAGTTCAAATGAAATAGATCTTGAGTTTGGAGACTGCAGATATGAAATCAGTGATATTGATGTCTTCACTTTATGGTTTTGGCCTAAGTTACACCACTCAGGCTATGACTTTCAGACATCCAGAATGAAGAATAATGCCTTTAGTTTGGGGGAAAGGCACAGCTAATGCACAAGGTGATTTCTATTAATCAGTCTTTGTTTTCTGATAGGCTTTCACACCATTTAATAAGCCCAGTTAGTGGGCTACCAAATTCATGTAGGGTGCAATTAAATTTGGTCTTTCTCATAATATTTGCAGTGACTTGAATGACAAATACTCAAGCGCTGCTGCGCTCCAAGTAGCAGCTGAAACCATCTGTGGTGCTCAGGTCCACAAAACCACGGGATAACAACCCACAGAGAGGGGTGCAAATGAAGCAGTAAAAACATGATATTTTCAGTTAGGTAAGGCTGACTGTAGAAACCTTTTCTTTGTAAGAGCTTAAGCCTGTGGACCACGCGGTATAGCTTATTTCCTCCCCACTGCAGGTCTTGGGGAAGCAGGGTAGCAACTAAAGGTGAGACTGACAGTTCAGAGGAATTGAAAAAAAGCTCTGCACAGGCATTTTTCACAACTACACACATATTCACATGTACACACACTACTTATGTCCTAAAACAATGTTCAGAGAACACTAGCAAAGTACAATTCTACACAGAGTATGCAAAGTTCACTACAGTGCCTGCCCAGCTGCAATGCCATTATCACCAAAAACCTGGCAGCAGAGGCACCCTAGAAATCCCCAGCCATACAGTTTGCAGCTGTATCTGTCGCATTAATGAGTGTTGGTCAAGTCATTTAACCTTTGTTTCTGTTTCTGTGATGCAAAGTTTGTTAGTAGGTTTACCAAGGGTTAAGATTTTTCCTTTTCTCTGCATAATGGCCTTTCATAGAAGTCTCTGCTATGAGTGATCTCTAGATGAAATTCCAAAGCAGATAAGAAGTTTAGTAAAATGTGGGAGCTGTTGCTCTCAGATTTGTGAAATCATCTGTACAAAATTTATGCTGGTCTAAGAGTTCTTTGAATTTTAGGCTTCTGTAGACACTCAGTCAGCCACTGGATGGGAACTGGAATGTATTGTGCTAATTGATCAGGAAAAAGTATATCCACAAAAAAACCCCAGACAGTTGGATGCATGTCAAAGTGTTATTACATCTCATATCAGGATGTTAACTTATGCTTCTGAAAGATTCCCTGAATCCTAATTCATGCACCAGTATAGTGGTGGCTTTTGCTACCAGTGGCATCAGCATTGCAGCCAATACACAAGTTAAGGGGTTCCTCAACTGAGGAACAAGTACAGGAGTAAAGGTATCTTACAAGAGTAAAGGTACCTTGTTTGCATGCATAACAACATAATGCTGCTAAGGAAACTGCCTGGAGATCACCTAACTGATGACTACCTCCTCCTCCTCCTTTGTGAAATAACCAGTTACTCATGGTATTTCCAGACAAAATAAACTCCCGCAGGCAAATCATTCAGCAAAACTCTGAATAAAAGGTAGCAAAAGGGCTTTGCAGTAAGCAGTCTTGCACCACAAGACCAACAGCCACTTCCCCAATCTGCCCTAAGGTGCCTAAACACTGATTTTGCAGGCAGTGACTCAATACAAGAAGTGGTTGCCTCCTGGCTAGGGACTAGGTCCTACAGGATTTGTGTCTTAACACTACAACAGTACTGCGTACAGCAGAGGTGCACTACTCCCCGTAAGGAAAACGAACATGTGCATTCTCTACTATCCCAAATTTTCAAAGTGTGCCTCAGCTGTCTCCTCAGCGGTGGGGTTTGAAGAGGGAAAAGCACCAGTCCTCAGCAAAGCAAGTAACAAGATCCTTGCCAAAAAAGTTCAATTACTGCTGTGTTCAACTGTAAATATGAAATAAGGGGATCCATCCAACACATTGTGCATACAAAGGCACAGTTCACTCTGCTGAGAGATCTTCTACACTACTATCATCCGTATTCTGCATATACATCTTTCTTATAAAGCTCTGTCAAAGTTTAAGGCTAGGCCAGCCACTGAACTTTGACAGACAGTCTCTGTGATCCTCCAACACCCTCCCAGGGGAATAACAGAAGAACCAGGGAGAGAGACTTTGAGACTGAAAAAGAAGTTGAACCAATTTAACGAAAAAAAAAATCAGAAAATAATGCTAACAATAACGATGACAAACTATATACAGACATATACATGTATGAAAATATGCTCAAAAATACAAAAGAATATGCTAATATTCTTCAGAGTCCCAATAACAGTCCAATGAAAAAAAAACAAAAAGGAGCTGTGCTGCTCCCACCAAGAGACGCAGGGGAAGACACCTGTTCTGTCAAACACTGCTCCTCTGCAGTGTGGAAACAGGAGGTGGGAGACACGATTGCCAATGACAATCCCTCCAGCACAGCTGCACCAGAGGCCCCAGGATTCTTCTTAGGGGGCTCTTTTAAACTGAGAACCATGGGAAGGAACACTGTGATTGGTCCATTTGGGTCACCTGACCCATCCTCTCCTCCTCATAGGTACAGCTGCCCCCTCTCTCACTGTGATTGCCACCAGTGCCAGAAGACCCAGAGAACTTTTATCCTGGGGCTCTCAAACCATGATAAACTCAGGATTATTGTATTTTTTCCTATTTTTCCTGGACTGAGACTACTGCAAAAAAGCACACAGAAATAAAGGAACAGATTCCAGTCAGTCTCAACCTGGTGAAAACCAACGGGTGGTGTTTAGCAAAGACAAAGGAAATTACAGCTGCATTTGATGTAACAGCAGCTAATGTAACAGTAGGTGAAGTACAATGCTTATTTGCAACCCTCAGAAACATTGGTTCAATTAATTGAACTAATTGCATAACTATACATTGAAGTGATATTAAGAAATACCACACAAACTGCTAGGCATACTTGCATACGGTACGTTAGCACTTACCCACTTCCCTATGAAAATCTGAAAGCTTTGACTGTAGTCTGCAAATACAACATAACGTCCCTGTTTTTAAAACGTTCAAGTACAATTAAGTAAGATAAAACCCCACACACACTTTATTCTCTTAAGTTTGGACAAGGACAGCCTCTTCATGAATCTTAAGCTACTAAGGGACTAAGAGTCTGAGTTTCTCTAAGAGCACAAGGAGTCAGGTCTCTGCATAGAGTACAGAATACAATCATTTAGGTACAAAAGAGCTTCAAGATCATCAAGTCCAACCATAAACCTAACACTGTCAAGTCCCTCACTAAACCATATCCCTAAGCAGTACGTCTACGTGTCTTTTAAATACTTCCAGAGATGGCAACTCCACCATTTCCCTGGCCAGCCTGTTCCAATGCTTTACAATGCTTTTGGTGAAGAATTTCTTCCCAATATGCAATCTAAACCTCCCCTGGTGCAACTTGAAGCCATGTCCTCTTGTCCTATCACTAGTTACTTGGGAGAAGAGACCTCGCTACAATATCCTTTCAGGTAGCTGCAGAAAGCGATAAGGTCTCCCCTCAGCCTCCTCATCTCATTATAAGACATGTTCTCCAGACCCCTCATCAGTTTTGTTGCCCTTCTCTGGATCCACTGCAGCACCTCAGTGTCTTTTTTTATAGTGTGGTGCCCAAAACTGAACACAGTACTCAATCAGTGTCCTCACCAGTGCTGAGTGCAGGGGCACGATCACTTCCCTACTCATACTGCCCACACTACTTCTGATGCAGGCCAGGAGGCTGTTTGCCTTCTTGGCCACCTGGGCACACTGCTGGCTCATGTTCAGCCAACTGTCAACCAACATACCCAGGTCCTTTTC
>NW_009722399.1:112228-122635 GCF_000703405.1 Apaloderma vittatum
TCCTCCCCAAGCCTGTGGCTATTGTGACCAAAGTGCAGGACCCAGCACTTAACCGTGTTGAACCTCATACAACTGGCCTCGGCCCATCAATCCAGCCTCTCCAGGTACCTCCGCAGAGCCTCCCTCCCCTCCAGCAGATCAACACTCCCGCTGAATTTGGTGTCATCTGCAAACTTACTGGGGGTGCACTCAATCCCCTCATCCAGACCACTGATAAAGATATTAAACAAGACTGGCCCCAGTACCAAGCCCTGGAGAACACCATTTGTCACTGGCCACCAAACGGATTTAACTCCATTCACGACCACTCTCTGGCCTTGGCCATCCAGCCAGTTTTTTACCCAGCGAAGAATACACACACCTAAGACACGAGCCACCAGCTTCTCCAAGAGAATGCTGTAGGAAACACTGTCCAAATCCAGGTAGACGAAATCCACAGCCTTTCATACACCAGGCAGGTCACCTGGTCATAGAAGGAGATCAAGTTAGTCAAGCAGGACCTATTTTTCATAACCGCATGATGGCTGGGTCTTGTCATTGACAAGACTGGGTCAAGTCGAGCTGACTGCCCAGGCTAAAAACAAAGAATCACACAGTCACTTGCTCACTCCTCTGCCCACCCCCATCTCCACAGGGATGTGGAGAGAGAAAATTCAAATAAAAAGGCTCAAGGATTAAGATTAAGGACAGAGAGGATAATAATCTACCACTTAAGGTGACAGGTAAAAACCAGAGAAGACTTGGGGAGAAAACAAATTTAATTTACCACCACCATTTATGGAGTAATAAAGTGAGAAGAATACATAAATAAATATAACCCAATCTTAAATACACTCCCCTGCCCATCCCTTCCATCTTTCTGAGCTACCTCCTTCCCGCCCCAAATGGTGGGGGAGGAAGTCGGGGGTTTGGTCCATCTTGCCATTACTCACCATCCATGGCAGCTCTTCCTTCTTGAGAAAAAGGGCTCCTCACAATCTCTACTTCATGCCACATGATGTCCACCTTATGGGAGGCAATCCTCTTCCTCCTCATGAGTTCATCCCAATCGGGGTCACAGGTTGCTTTGGGCACATCCTCTGCTCATGCTCGGTCTCTATTCCCTCTCGCATGGGGCTCTGCATGTACCGACACATCCTAGACAACCTCACCGCTGTTGATGCCCTCAACTAGCAGGCAATCACCTTCCTGCCATCTCAACCACCATGGGGCTCCAGGGAGAGGTTCTGCTCCAGCAGCCTTCTCTCCCTCTTTCCTCACAGGACTGCATTCCTTTGCTTCCTCCTCACCTCCCTCTCTTCTAGCATAAAAACTTCCCAACATAAAAGACAGAATAGATCAAGACAAGATGAGAAAAAAGAAGACAATGGGATTGCCTCTTAAATACCTCGATCACAGATACGCTGGTTGGCCTGGCCCTGGCCAGAGGTGAGTCTGACCTCTACCCAAGGGTGGAGGAGGCTCTTGAAGTTTCACAATAGTCACTCCCTCATTTCCAAAAAACCCTGCCAGACTCAAAACCATGACAACTGCTTGTCTTGTATGTGTCACATGATGGCACTCAAGATGATGTGCCCTTTAACCTTCCTCAGCACAGAGGTCAGAATTGACTGGCCTGTAGTTCCCCAGGTCCTTCCGACCCATCTTGTAGGCGGGCATTTGCTAACCTCCAGTCCTCTGGGACTTTCCCAGTTAGCCAGGATAGGTTTGCTTCAATAACTTCCACAGAATTCAAGATTTTTTTTTTCAAAAAATACCGCTCTCTCACCCAAATGATCATATCATATAAACCAGAAAATACTGCCATTATTCTGAAGAAAAGACTAATTTCTTAGTCCTCCTGTAAAACTGAAGAAATAATAGAAAATGTGTGCATTAAGATTAACGTGCAGAAAGACCATTTAGAAAACAGACCTGCAGCTGTTGTAAGTTTAATTTTGACCTGGACTGAAGAGTGCAACGAGTTTTGTTGTTTGTTTTGGGCATTTTTCATGTGGCTCCTCTAGCAAGCTGTCATGGTAATGATGCTTCAGGTAAATAAGTAACTCCTCTCTCCTAGAAATACCGTCTTACTTGATTTTGTTTACATCTAAGCAGTGCTTTTTTTTTTTCTTTTTTAGTATGGGAAGGAGGCATATTATAACATAAAAACCTTTGTCATTTGGCTTATACACTCTGAAATTAAAATTTCCGAATCTCAACATTTTTTCCCCTTCAATCACTAATCTGATCATCTTTGGTACATTTTCCTGTTGCTGACTTCAGACAAGAAAGTATATGATATATGATATGATATAATTTATTATACAAACAAGCTTAAGCAAGGTAGTAAGTATTATTGTGGACTAGCTTTATCAAAGAATTAAAAAAAAAGATGAAAGTCAAGCAGCAGCTTTACATGCCCCTTCACTCTTCATATAGTTAACAATTATTTAAATAAGCAAACTCACATTTTACGTTTCCTTTTAAACAGACCTTGACTTTACTGTGCCAGTGGAACTTAATTCTTAATTCAAGATCTTAATACTTAATTCAAGATCTATGCACTAGCACGTAACAGACTCTTTCAAGATCTGTATTACCACATAACAGGCTCCTCATAAAAAAGCATCCATGCACTGATATAAGCCATGATACGGCAGAATATCCATTGTAATGGTGCACAAAGTTGCCATCCCCTTTGAGATATTAGGCTAGAACGCAGTTATAGCTTTTGTTCCGTGGCTCATTCAGGGAATTTGAAGCAATGGCAATTACACAGACTTCACTGTCATAGTAAAGATGCTTTCATTGCACTGATCCTGTAAGTGTCCCATAAACTGTTCAGGAGGGGTGGAATGGAAGGAAAGGTCCTCAGGAAACTTGACAGACTAATTATTGCACTGAAAATACTTCCAGGGTAATAGATAAATCTTAACAAGCAGACAAGAATTCCTCAAAGGACCAGTTGTCCTGTTCCCTGAATGACTTGCTCTGTCACTCTAGCTGTGTAAATGGCTGTTTCGGGGTAAAAAATAGGGATAAGCGATCACTTCCAAGGAGAATACAAGTCGTAATAGCTACGTAAGCTAGCTGAGGTAAGGTTAGATCAGAGCACCACCTTGGTCATCCTTTTCTAGAAGATATGGATTCTGCATGTCTCCAGCTCCAGGCTGATCACTTCCCAGGGGCTTTGCTCTTGTGCCAGACTTAAGAAGAATGTATCTTTCATATACTTCTTATTGGAAGATGCACAGTATCTCATATATTTGTTTCTCACGATCCAATTTAAATATGAATGGAAAGGAAAAGCAGCTACAGTTAGTTCTCAAGGCAAAGGAGAGCTTATTTTGACACAGATATTGTAGCAAGAAGCACAGCTGTAATATTTCCACCTATCTTAGACCAATCCAATTGCCTTACTACACCATCAGTCTAAGCTGCTTGCTTGCAAATTCATTAAATAATCAGGGTTTGAGGAACAATCAAATGCTTAAACACAGGCTGCTTAGCCATGGACAACTTCAATGCTGGCAGGAAGAAGTACGGGGTTCAGTCCCCATGTGTTGCCTGATCTAGTCAAGAGGTGGTGTCCCTGGTGGCAGGGAGGCTGGATTAAAATGATCTCTGAGGTCCCTTCCAGCCTAGGCCATTCTATGATTCTATGAAAAGCAGGTCAACTCGGAAGAAACAGAGGAACCTCAGCTGCTGCCTGGAAGCGTAGCTGAGAGAAGTCAGGATACATGTGGGGAGAACAGAGAGGAGGAGAATAATTAAGGTAAGTGGAAAAGGAAGAGTGAGCTAAGAGAAGGAGAAAATTAAAAATTGTATCTGTGTAATGGCTCCTCACTGGCTGGAGAAGAACACCGGTGAGAAGCACAGCACTAAGCTCTGGTTTGTCTGTAACAGCAGCCAACCAGGCTAGCTGCCAGCCTTGGACAGAACTGTGCTCAGGTCTGTGTGTTTCCCCTCCATGTCCCTGACAGTGAAACAGGCCCACACGAGCATCATCCCACAAGGTTGTGCCCAAAAGGACAAGCGAGGAGCTCACAGTCAAAGGGAAGACCTGAACATCAGTGGGAACTTACAGGCACGCCAGGATGGAAATAGTTACGATAGTCCTCAGGGACTTTGTGGGATGGATACAATTTATACAGATGTCCTTTCTTTTAACACCCATCAGGCCTCATCTCCCCTGTTAAATATCCAGCAGAGAATATATAAACATCAGAGTTCTGGTCACAAAAGCCAAGCAAAATTAAAGTATGTATAAAAAGGAATTCATCCAACTCCTAAACACTGTACAGAAACTACAGTGAGTCCTTCCTAAAATGAGGAGGCTGCAGATCAGTCAGATGACTTATACTTACCCTCGGTCAAGGTTTTCTTCAGAGAGAGTGTAAATCTGTGTGGATTTCATTCAAGCATGCAGCTCTAAAAACAACAAATAACCAAGATAATAGGAAAAGCAAGAATTTGCTAATGAAAGGTCAATTACAAGAAGACTACAGGTTTAGTTATCCAAACAGCATGCTTTTTAAAAAACCCCATTCTCTCCACTGGGTTTTCAACCTAAATCTGGAAATGAACACAGGCATTCATAGTGCCTTCTCCTTCAGAGGAGCAACAAAGCAAGCAGAAACTGGGAAGGAAAGGTCATATATTTCGTGCATGCCTGTGAAATGACGCTGTTTGTACGATGACGGCAACAGATCTGTCTAGTTTTCCTTCTTAAAAAGTATTTGCTCAAGTGGGTGTCAGAAGCTTTGCAAGACAACATTGTTTTGAAAAACATGGAAAGGACATCCGTATGGATACACAAGGGTATAGAACGACGTAAGTACAAAGCAGACCCCTAACCGATCAAGGTTCAAGAAAAACTAGCAAAACGGCACGCACATCTTTCCACAGGCTTCACTAATTTGGCTTATCTCTTCATTCAGGACTGCCTTCCAATGCACGCTGTTTCATGATTTGCACCCACAAACCTCATTCTACCCAAATGAGATCCTTCTCACACTCCAGCTTCACGTGCCACTTCTTTCACTTGTTTGTCTAATGTAGGAGCCTGGTAGGAACTCACCTACAGGCTTTGCTTATCTGGAGTCACACAAACCATGCCTTTCACCAAAACCATGTAAAACTTAGCAGTTTTATTAAAATGCTCATACACAGAGCAGATTAAGACATCCCCAGAGGCTCCCTGAACACGTGCTGTCAATGAGCAGAGCTCCAGCCAAAAGCACCACTGGAGGCTCAAAGCACACCACAGAAGGCCATATCCATGAGTCTAAGGGTAACACTGCTTAAACTCATGTACAGGTAGATGATTTTCTGTTGTACTGTGTAGCTCATGAGCCAGGTGCGGTCTTTGCCGCGCTTCATAAAAATGGGCTATGGGCAAGGTGTCTAGGGGCTACGCTAAGGTCGTTTGTCAAACCCTGACCTTGCCTCCAGGAATCAAACTCCATTCATCTAGTGTGAAAGCTCTTCAGATCTGTCCTTAGGATGAACTGCATGATACAAATCTCTTCCCCTTTTCTCCACTCAGAAAAGAAACCTGCAGTTCTTGCAGGAAACATACTCCTGCCCACAACTTACGTACACAATTTCCTGGTTTTGCCCTGAATTTATCAAAATAGGAAATTGTTGTTTTAAGTTACAAGAGCAAAAAGATACTTCACTTTGGTCTCATTACATAAGTTTTGTATAATAAACTATTTATTTGGATAATAGAGTTTTCACTCCTAAATTTTTCCAGCCTGAAAATGCAGCTTTATAAGCTATTATACCTTTTCCTCCAAAAAAGAAGAGATGTACCATAAATATTTTCTCCTCTTAACTGCTCTTTGCTATTTTTTTCAGCCATAAAGCAGCCTAAATACCTGCCATACTTTCTGGTGCTCAAAAATACTATGCCCTGCACCCCAGAAGAAATGAGAGATACTTCAGCAAGTCCTTCCTAAAATGAGAAAAGACACATATGCACAGCACAAATGTTTTCTTCAAACCTCTCAGAATTGCACTTATTTACAGATTATTAACTCAATAGTTGGCAAAAGTCAGTGTGTAATCATATACCTACATGCTATCAACAAGAAAAAAAATATCTGTTTATATTCAAATTACAGGGTTTTTTTCCTGTTATTTATAAGAAATAAAATCAAATGACATTTTGAACACATAAGAAAGGAAAGAATATCTCACATTTACCATCTGTTACGCTTTTAATAGTCCATTGTTTAGTAATGATGGCAATAGATAAGCTGCTGCTTAGCCAAAAAAATCAAACCCAAGCCTCATTATAAATCAAAGCATAATGCCTTTTTGGAGATTTAAGGCTCATGGGATAACTTGCAATAAAATCTGCTCTCATTTATTGATTTTATCTGCTCTCATTTATTAATTTTGTACCTGCAATAGAGAACATGTAGGTGTACGATCACTTGTATCACAGACAGAACAAAGCTGTACTTGCATATTTTTAACTGTAAACTCAGTTTCTTTTCCGAGAAAGAATAACCGGATCTTAATGAAAATAGCTCAGCACTGAAGAGGAAGCACTTCATAGGCATTACTCATGTTTCCAAAGAACAAATCTCTTCAATTCTGTGGGCTGTTAGGAAAACAAAAAAGTGAATCTAGAAATGGCCGGATTCCTGAGAAACAGAACAGGAGAGATTACTAACACTCTGCCACCCAGCTGCCTTTCACAGCGTAATCCACGTTCTTCAACTGTTAGAAAGATGCTTCCCTCCTTTTCCTGTAATCAAGAATTTCTTTTAAAAACCAACATAACGATGCAAACAAGCCAGCTTTCATTTTCCTTGCAGCGACTGACAAAGTGAAACATCCACCAAAGCTGTGGCTTTTAGGCTTTCCTAGCAGAAACAGTCATTCCCATTTCCAGATGAAGCAATGGTAGTTTCCCAACTTGAGCAGCAGTGTCAGGCTTTGACAGTTATTGCTACAGAGGCTGGATTAGTCACGTAGACTGAGCCAAAACTGCATGAGTGCAGTAGGACTCCTACCAAGGCCTCTCAGAAAAGTCAATTAACTCCTTCGGGATGGTGGTTACTGCTCCTGAGCTGCCTGCACTTTGGCTGCTACCACAACCGCTTCACAGCTCTGAGGCTTTGGAGGCAGCGATGCTCGGGCACTCTGCACCATTAATCCACAGCACAGAACCAGTGCTGCTCTTTTTTTCACAACCAGAGAGCTTTTCAGTTTAGCATTTGGGGATGCATCTTTTCCTCTCTGGATTCTCAATGAAGCAACAATAAACAGACATGCCAGGACCTTGCTGCTCTCTGGACAATAAACATGAAATCTCATATGTAACAAGCCTATTACTGTTTCAATAACAACTAGCAGCGGACACTTCCTCCCTGGGGCACAGCAGCTAAAGCTCTTGGAGCTCTCTTGCTTCAGCTAGTCATCAGCACCAAAATTTATACGGCTACACAGTATGTGAACTTTAGAGGGGGGTAAAAGCTATCATGAGTACTGCGTTCAGAAGTGAGGAATAAAAAAAACCCATGAAGGAGTCCTGGATGTCTTGTGCAGCTGTCAAATTCATTTTGCAGATACAGATTTGAAATTTAAGATCCCGCTCCTAATGGGATTCACATCCTCCATGCTAAACCACAGAGCCACGTGGCAGTGCTCATCATTGATGAACTTGCCTTGATAAACAGGTCACAAACGTGGATCAGGATATGTAGGAGTACATCCAACCTTTACAGCACAAGGCTGCCTTCTTGCAGTGTGATCTGGTTATATACTTAAATTTATTTTTTTTAATAGTTTGGGCATTTCCCTATAGAAATACTGTGAAATTGTTAAGTGCTATAGCAATAAATACCCTTTCAGTGGTAAAAGTGCAACTATTACAGACTCCTACTGTTAAGGGTCATGAAATAACTTTTGGTTGTTTTTTCTTTCTCCTCCAAGCTATCCCATTTGGCAAAGTCCCCGTTCTGGAAGTAGATGGAGTTACCATCCACCAGAGTCTGGCAATAGCAAGATACCTTGCTAGAGAATCAGGTAACATATTTGACTATTGTTTTTTGCTCTGTTCTGCATCCACCTTTAATGCTAAGGAAAAAAACAAACAAACATCCAAAGCAAAACCAGAAACAAACCAAAAGCCTGGCAAGCCAAACTAAGCAGAAATCAACAGCAGCATGGCAATATTGCTACTAAGGCTTTTCACAGGCACCGAATATCTAATAGTTATCAGCTTCTTGTTGCATTTGTAGTTTGTCCACCAGCACCAAGTGCTGACCACAGAAACACAGGACATTGTTAGAGGTGCCACTCCAAGATTGACAGGCTAAAACACACCAAGGAGAGCTGCATGGTGTCATGCTTGTGTTCAGCAGTGTTCCCTACCATAATTAGGTGCCGATTTTGCTTGCCGGGTTGGGGCTGCTGTGGCAATCCTGATCAGATCTCACACTACAACCCCTGCAGCTCCAAGACCAGAAAGAAGAAATTGAGCAAGGCACATCACTAGGATGCTGTACAACAGGGATCAGAGTTACTCAAATGTCACATAGAAAATAAGAAGTAGTAAAAAAAAAAAAAACCCAGCAGGTTAAAAGTAACAATTTGTAGTGTGAAACACTAGGATGTTCAGAGCTCAAGTCATGTGGCTGAGCTCCGTATTTGCACTGTAAGAGTGTACGCTTAAACGAAAACTTGGAAATAATCCACCCTTATGCCTGATGGAGTTTCCCCTCTGCACACAATACCTGGGGTTTGGGCTGACTTCTCAAGCCAATAAACTTTACATTCACCTGTCACTGCAGGACAGCAAGTGTGAACCTGTGCCTTCCCTGATGCTCTCCAGGCAGTTTGCCCTGGAGCCAAACTCTGAGCTGCCAGGCTAACAAGAGAGATGACCGGGGAGGAGGTTTTGGAAGCATTAGAGGTTATTACAGTCAGTGGGCAGAGTACTCCAGATTTAGGCAACAACTCTGAGCTGGCAGAGAGATTAGATCAGATGGTGACATCACTTGCATCTCTTAAGTACTTGCATGCCATGGAAGTACGCGACCATTAGACAAAGTGATACGAGACTTAGTAATGCAAGTAATCAAAGAGAGTAATCAGGGCTTGCTTCAGGTCAGCAAGCTGTCATTCAAAACAATCTGCAAAACTGGTCTGGCCGAAGGCAGATGTGCATGGCGTGCAGAACATCAGCAAATTGAAGAGGGGGGCTGGGAAGTAAGTACTGTCCTACTTTACACTCTAAACAAAGAGATACGCCTTTCAAAATATCTCACATTTTCCAAGTGAGGAAACAAGCAGAAGTGCAGAGTATTATTCTTCAAGGCTCTAGCATAACGTATTTTTCAGCATGTCTGCCATGTATTTCTGCCAACTTTCTCCATTCTTGCTACAACCTACTACTACTTGCAATAGAAGAAAATGATGAGTGTCCACCTGGTAATGAGAAACGATGAGAAAGCCTGCCTTCCACCCACACTGCCTCCCTCCCTCCCTCCCTCCTATCAGGAGGCTGATCTGGACCTGTGTTACCTTCACAGGCTAAAGTTCTGACTTGGGCATTTTCTCAACACCTCTTCCATCAGCCTGCAAACAACCACAAAGGTTAGGGTTCTGGAGCCCATTCAGACCATCCTCTTCTCCTTTCAGTGTTAATCACACTGTCAGCTACAGCAAGAAAAAGCATGCATGGAAAGGGAAAAGAATCAACCACTTTTCAATTTCATCGTCAAAACTTGCTATCTCTGCCATTAATTCTGCATACATGTCACTAAGCCTTTAAAACAAAGAAATGTCATTTTTAGGTGCCCATAATCAACAACTCGTTACTGAAGGACCACAGAACTTGTTGCCCAGAAAGGAGAGGCACAGTCCTCACCTTCAAAAGCATAGTTTCAGTAAGGAAGATAACACGGCAGAGGAAAAACAAGATGATCTGAACCTGCACAGAGGTGAAAACATGAATGTAGGGTCTGCAAAATGAGAGTGAGGGAAAAAAGTAGTAGCATTAAGAAGACTGTGGGCAAGCCAGAGGACAACAGGGGAGGAAAGCAGATTTGTGAACAAAACAAAGTTCATCTGAGATGCCTGATGACAATGAAGTAATTAAAAGCAAGCTGAATGTCACAAGAAGGTTCTAAAAGAGGGTGAATGGGCAGGATCGAGGGAAGCAGACTTTCACAGAAGCACTTCTGCAGATTGTGTTGACCAAGATGAAAAAAACACGAGATGGAGAAGGATGTTGAAAGTTGGGAGAGGGAAAATAAACAGCAAGGACTTAGTTCTGACCTTCACTAAATGGGATGGTTGAAGGCAGAGAGAAGGATAAAAGTAGTCAGGCTGCAGGCTTAGGTGAAAAAGGAGCATATATTTTACCAAAATGTCTGCAGAGTTTACCTTTGGGGTATCAAAAAT
>NW_009722399.1:122689-159311 GCF_000703405.1 Apaloderma vittatum
TTCCCACAGGTCTGGCAGGTCAGACTCCTGTGGAACAGGCGCTAGCTGATGCCATTGTGGACACCTTAGATGATTTCATGACACTGTTCCCTTGGGGAGAGAAAAATCAGGATGTCAGAGTAAGTCAATCACTGCTTTCAATGAAGATAGCACATAGAGCCATGACACCTGAGCATCTCCTCTGG
Source organism: Apaloderma vittatum (assembly GCF_000703405.1). Lineage (NCBI taxonomy): Eukaryota > Metazoa > Chordata > Aves > Trogoniformes > Trogonidae > Apaloderma > Apaloderma vittatum. Next base: position 122,875 of record NW_009722399.1, read on the forward strand.
AGAAACTGCTGTGTGTCAACTGCTGGGTCCATCTCGCCCCACTTTGGCAGAGTTGACCTGGAGGAGCTCTGTGGTTATTCCTCAAGGCTAATCCAGCCAAGGCCTTCTGCTCCCTCCTACCTCCTGTGTCACCAGAGTTTTTTTCAGCCTTGGTGGGAAATGATGAGGCCATCATGAGACACCCTTCATTAGTTCCTCTTAAACTGAGGATGCTGTACATGTGTACATCAAACTGCTGTTCAAAGAGGACAGGACACTTCCACCCCAGCCAACACTGTGCAATACCTGTATTTTAGAATGTTTTTGGGATGGAAGGGACCTTTAAAGGTCATCTAGTCCAACTCCTGTGTAGTAATCATGGATATCTTCAACTAGATGAGGTTGGTCAGAGTCCTGAGGCTTCTAGCACCTCCCTGGGCAACCTGTTCCAGTGTTTCACTACCCTCATAAAAAGTTCTTCCTTATACCTAGTCTAAATCCACCCTCTTTTAGTTTAAAAGCATTAGACCTTATCCTACCACAACATGTCGTCACAAAGACTAAGCTCAAATTGTTTTTCTTTTTGCTAACTCAACAAGATTAACAGTTCCATCCTATTTTCTTTTTGCATTTCCATATCTTGATTTCTTCTTGTGTTTTAGTATCAGTCTTCAATAACATCAGCTGCCAGGGACAAATGTTTTTCAATTACCAGAGCGGTGTAAGATATCGGGTGCTGCTAATGAGTGCAGGGAGCACATCCCTCACTGTCACTGCAGCCAGACTCTTCATATCACCATGGCCCCACCTTGGTCCTCTGTGGTGCTTCTACAAATATTACACCAGGCTAACACGCTGCCATGGGTACTTTAACACACAGTGGCATGCAAGTCCTACAGCATTTGCTGGTTTGCGCTTTTTTTTGGCATCAATGCAGTCCCTCTCACCAGAGCCCCAAGCGCAAGCATGCAGATCAACTGCTGGGGGAAGAGTGTGATGGATGAGTTAACTCCAATATCACAACGGCTCCACGTGGCTCTGACTCAAGTAGATGACCTGACCCTCTTAGGAAAGTGGTAGCCTAACAACAGGTCTCATCATATCAGTTTTCGGTCGGCTAAGGCATCTTATTACAGAGATCGTGAAGTACAAAATGCTGTTCCAAAGAAATAATAAATAATTAAACTATATGGAAATACTCTGAAATCTTGCAGAGGAAAATCCTAAAGTGTATCTCTGAAGGTTTTAGTATTCAGAAATGTGAACTTCCTAGTGATTTTCTGAAGTTCCCTGATTTGGGAGGGGAGGCTGACTCATTATTTTTAATCACTTAGGAACAGCCACACTATTGCTGACGTGTTAATGTAGAGGCAGCACTACCAACACAGAACCGCTACTCCTCTACAGGGAAACTCCTGTGATAACGCCTGCATGTGTCCCAGCTCGTATTCAACCACTTCTCCAGAATAAGGACCCAGGTCGTCTCACCAGTGATTAATTTAAAAGGGGAGAGAGTTCACAGGCAACTCCTACATGCCTGCCTGCATGCAAGGCAGTGTTTTGAGGCCAAGGAAGATGAAGAAACTTTTTCTTTGAATTTCTAACATTTTTCTCACTATTAGCTGTTCTCCCTCTCCTCCCAGGTACGCTGCCACCACCTTGTGGCAGAAGTGGCCTCTCATGGTCTCACGATTTAAGTCTTTTACACACAGCAAAGTCAGAAAATTTCCCCGGGTCTGGCCAGTGATTATAGGAACAAACAAACATCCACCAGAGAAAGATGAAAGGATGTGTTACAGTTTCTGGCCAGCAGCAAAGAGAAAACTAAGCAAGGCGAACGGAGCAGAGGTGGAAGCAGCCCACGAAAGCTCCCTCCGTGTCAGGCACAGACTCTCCCTTCAGCCCTTCAGTCATGTCCCCATCAGCTTCAAGGGTTGAGTGCACACCTTCATGATCACCCAATAGTTTAGGTTGTTGGGTTTTTTTGCAGGGTGGGCAGGACTTAAAAAAAAGGAAATACTGGAGGACAGGGTACATATACTAAATTTCAGGACTGCAAACTTCAGGCTGTTACTTACAGTTACCATACTCAGTTACTAATATCTTGACAGACAACAGAAAACTATGTCAAATCTTTGAACACATCTGCAGAAATAATGATTTTATTTTAGACTGCATTTTTTGGGACTGTCTAAATCGCTGCCTCTAATCTAAATTGGCTTCTTTTTTTCATTAACCTGAACTTCAAAGATGTTGCGCTAACGTCACTCCCGTAGTGCACTGTTTATCTAACCAAGCTTCAGTATGTTCCTCCAAAATGAGGCCAAGCACATTAAATGCACAAACTTTGCTACATAGGTCAGACCAGGTGATCATAACAGTCTGCAATCTCAATTGCTTCCATGCAGATGTCCTGGTTTCAGCTAAACAGAACCAATCCTGTTCAGTGATTTTTACTTTTCAGCTCAGTCTCTTCTAAGAGGCTGCACCTTCTAAAGTTAACAGCACATTCTTGCAAACACTGTCTGCTACCAGAAGTGATAACCCTAACCCTTGACAGCAGGTGAGAAGAGAAAACCATGAACGGCTTCCCTATCCAAATGAAATAGCTAACCCTCTAAAAGCAGCCTTAAAACTTTTCTGCTATGGGGAACAGCTAGCAGAGAATCACCTCCATACAAAACCTCATCCTTCAGCCATTAGCATTCAAATACTATGGTACATATCCTTCGATGCAGACTTTAGCCTTTAAAAACTTATTTTAACTACCTCAAATCTCATTTCTGCATAAAAGTACATAAAAATACAAAGATAAACCCAACAAAAGCTCAAAACCCAGGGTCCATATCTCACACAGGGCTGGTAAGACAAGATAACTGACCAGCATCTGACCGACAGCACACAAATACTGAGCTTAAGGGATTTGGGAAATATACTAGAAAACCTAAGCTCCAAGAGTCCCAAAAAACAGCCGTTGAGACATTAGAAATACATTTTATAGATGGATTCTTCCCAAATCTACAGAAGGGCTCCCATCTTGCTGTGCCTGGACAGCTGTTAGCAGAGATAAATGAGTCGCATCATGCCACACATCCTGTCTCAGCATCCTGGAGCTCTCAAGGTGTTCATTAAGGGAGCAGTCGGCTTAAGCCACAGCACACTGAGCTGTGAATGCCATGTTTTGGGCATCTAACCCACTTCATGGGTAATTATCTCAGCCTTCCTAAATTCTATAGCACTTCTTTGCATGCATCCATATGACAGTTACCTCTGCATTTCTTCACTTACATAATTGTTGTTTGCAGTATTAAGACTGATTTGGATGTTAACACATTCCTTCTTTCAAAGAGAACTGAAAGTACTCTGAAGTTTGGGTCAAATCAAATGACTCCACTATCACTTTTTGCAAATTTCAGCTTGCTTTTTCACACATAAGCATCCCCCTAAAATACAGTTTTGCTGACTGCAGTGCTTATGCATTGGTGGGCATCTTTTGTGTTCTGTTTTTTTCCCCCAGAAACGAGCGTTTGATGATATCCTCACCAACAAAGCACCTGAGTTACTGAAAGATTTGGATACTTTCTTAGGGGATAACAACTGGCTGGTAGGGAAGTCTGTAAGTATAATTTTTATTTCTCCCACACCAATCAGGTTGCCAGAAAAATAAAACCATTAACTGTTGTTGAGCTCCTGGATTTCGTGCCAGCCCATGAAATGGACTCTTCCAACTCTTTTAACTCTTTGTTCTTTCCAGTACAGCATTGGTTGCTCAACTGCAAAGTGAAAATTGTTTTTCATACTGTTAGAAAAGCGAGGGAAACCACAAGGATTTGCACCTTCTAAACCTGTTTTTAAGTATGTTGACGCAGACATTATAAATGCCTTTGTACTAGTCGATACAGATGGGAGTTGTTTAGAACCCCACTTATAATCACTAATCAATTCATAGGGCAATATGAAAAAAAAACAACCCTCTGTGAAAACATAATCCACTTAAACCCAAAACTGTTTGGAAATGAACTACAACACTTACCTGCAGGTAAGATTAATATTAAAATGCGAGCAGCATTTGTAGCAAGGACTTTACTTAGCCAATTTTTACTTAAGTCAAGCCTTGCATTGCAACCTAATTACTAGCTCTAATAATTACAGGCTTTTAAAAAAATAAAATACATAAACACCAGATCAACTGACATTTCATTTCTGCAGATTGCTGAGAATATTAGTAGTCCTAGCTTTTGAGATAATCAACTATTTCTCTTTCGCTTTCTCTTCCATTTCCACCAGGTAACATGGGCTGACTTCTACTGGGATGTATGCAGTACGACGCTTCTGTCCTATAAACCTGACCTGGCAGACAAATACCCCAGGCTTCTGGCTCTCCGAGACAGAGTGCAAGCACTTCCAGCCATTGCAGCCTGGATCCAGAAAAGACCAAAGACTACAATGTAGATCAGCTGTTCAGACTGGAAGAAACAAATGCATGTTTAAGTTTTCAACATGATAACCATCCTAAGTTATTAATTTCAGAATCATTTAAATAAATTTCAGATAGGTATGCTATAACCCAAAATTACAATCTAGCACTTGAATTCATTTATAGGAAGGACGCTAAAAAGCTGATTTAGTACAGCAGAGCCTGAGAGGTGTGGTTTCAACCACACTTCCCTCCACTACTAGGAAAGTGTTAAATCAACCCAATTAACCTTCTGTGGGCTCTGAAAGGTAGAAGAGATGAATAAACCTTTCTGAATACATGCAGAACCAACAATACTTTATTGTGTACTTCCACTCTGGAGGAAAGCAGCTAATTAACAGAGAAGACAAACATGTGAGAAGACTAAAGATACTAAGCAAAAGAGAAAAAATAAAAGATGACCCACTTAGTTAACAAACTTCTCCAGCACTTTCTTTAGCCTCTTCAGTTCTCCATGGGCATACCAGTTTCAAAAATACTCAGCAGCTCAGTTTCTCTTCCAGTAAGCCCGAGACAAACTGAGGGGCAGTGGTGGAAATCAGGTTTAGAACAAATGAGCAAACAATCAGTTTGTTCTCCCAGCGCTGAGGAAAACAGGCAAGTGGAAATGTTGGCACTGTGGACCACTGTAGATGCAAGTGGTTTATACAGACTCAAGGGGAGACAAGTGCTTGCAAGAGGGTTCCACTGTATGGTGTGAGCAGATAACCACAACAAACCTGGGCAATCCTCTGCGCTGAAAATGGCCACTGTTAGGAAAGTATTTCCCTTCATGCTTGCTTTTCCATCCCACCAGGATTATTATTTCATTGAATCGTACGACTAACACCAACCACTAACAGTTCAGAGACAAACAAGGTACTGGCAAAACTGAAAGCAATATTCACCTTTTGCTCGTTCCAATACACTATCTCCACCCGCTTTGCAATTCTTTACATGCTTTGTTCAAGCTCTTTACAGATTTTTCCTTCTTCATCACCTACTCTCCACTATTCTTCAGCTACAGATTTCAGATAATTGCATCTTTTTTCACCCCCGTACATCTTTCCCAACCAGGGACACAGAATCACAAAATGGTTGAGATTGGAGAGGACCTCTGGAGGCCACCTGGTCCAAACCTCCTGCTCAAGCAGGACCACCCAGAGCCAGCTGTCCGGGACCATGTCCAAATGACTTTTGAATATCTCCAAGGATGATGCCTCTACAACCTCCTGTGAGCCAGCTGAAGAGGGCAGAAACAGTTACCAAAAAAAAAAAAAGAAAAAAGCGCAGAATCATAGAATCATACAATGTTCGGGGTTGGAAGGGACCTCAAAAGATCATCTAGTCCAACCCCCCTGCCAGAGCAGGATTCCCTAGGGCAGCCACACAGGAACGCATCCAGGTGGGTTTTGAAAGTCTCCCGAGAAGGCGACTCCACACCCTCTCTGAGCAGCCTGTGCCAGGGCTCTGTCACCCTCACAGTAACGAAATTTCTCCTCATGCTGAGGTGGAACTTCCTATGTCTTAACTTAAACTCATTATTCCTTTTTCTATTACTGGGCACCAGTGAGACCCACACAATATTGAAACTACGTATCTAGGTAGGTGATGGTTTAAAGAGTAACCACTGCTCAGCCAGACTACACTAACTGCTTACATACACCAAACCAAAACACCACACAAACCGCTCTACAGCTCAAGTGTTCTGTTTCGTTTCACATTTGAAGCAAACAGGTAAGCACATGCAAATAGAATGGGATAAAGCTGGGTTAGGATCATGCTCAACAGAAAGACCACCTCATTAACTGCAGGATTAAGCACTTGTGGGTTGTCTGTTAAACCCCACTATTTAGTGCAATGGAACAGACAAAAATCAAAGAAGCACGGTGGGCAAACTGATTCTTATCATTCTCCCGTCCTATACGAAGATGACTGGGGGACTGGAGCATCCCTTTCACAGAAAAAGGTTGAGAGAGCTGAGACTATTTAGCCTGGAGAAGAGAAGGCTGGGAGGAGACCATATAAACGTCTATGTCTGAAGCGTGGGTGCAGGGATGATGGAGCCTTTTCAGTAGTGCCCAGTGACAGAACATGGGGCAACAGGCACAAACTGGAATACAGGAAATTTCCTCTAAATATGAGGAAGCGTTTTAGTAAAAGCCAAGGAAAGTATAGCTCAAACTTAAAACATTTTAAAAGCTTTCATTTTCCCTTCCTTTTGTACTTGCAGAAATCTTGCAGTTAGAAAAAAAACACACCAAAAAACACAAACACAAACCAACCCCACAGCTATAACCAAACCACAGAAAACCAATGCTCAACTCACAGATCACCTCACTGACTAATTACTAGCAGGATCTGAAGACAGGCTGAAACACCCATCAGTCATGGACTCCAGCTCCTCTTCCTTACTCTTCACATAAAATTGTTCAATTTCCTTCAAAAGATGCGTCTTCTGACTATGATAACTACATACAGAAAAGTGTAACTATCAACCCCACTCTGGAAACCAGAGTGAATTCTAGAATGCAATACTCCCAGAGAGTCAGCCTCATACAGATTTTGCTGAGCTCTGCACAGGGCAGCTGAGGCTTTAAGAGAAGGCAGGGGCAGTAAGGACTTCCCCATATTTACCTTTCCGCAGCTTATAAAAAAGCAGCAGTTTGAATCTTAACTACCTTGAGTTGAAAAAACTGAATTTCAGTCTTTTACTGAGTCCAGGGAAACAGACATTTGCCTCGCCTACCTCCTCAGGTCACATCCTTGCTAGCAGGTTATCAACTTCAAGTGGAGACACATCTCATTATCAACATAACTGAAGCTCTTCATTTCACTGAGATGAATTCAAAATTCACTGAAACTTCAAGAAAAGAGAAAGATGTAGGCTTTGTGCTTAGGGCACTTTATTGGCACAGCACAGATGTGGTATCTATACCAAGGACTGACAGAAAAATTGCAACCTGGGTGGAAGGTTCCATTTGGTGGGAATTCTGGTTTTATAATCAATATCCTAACAAAACTGTGATTAATTAACTACTGCTGGATAAAGCCAAGTCAATTCGAACGGAGCACTTCAGCTACTTTGGAAGTTGCCTAGTTCATTTTTAACATGCATCAGCCCTCTGCCCCCAAATAACCACAAAATGAAAACGTTTTGTTAATCTGTGGAATTTTATTTGAACAAGTTGATACAAAACCAGTACAGTACATCAAATGAACCAAAACAAGCAGAAACAGACTTGAGCATTGTCAAATAAGGCACATTAAAAAAAAAATCTACACGCATATTCCAGTGAAACAGACAGTTTATATATATATATATTTGGAGGTAGAAATAATTACAAAAATACTGACAAATCTTAAGCAGTAGTAGATTTGTTTAAACAATTACTACTTAGGTCCCCATTTTTAAAACGATCTGTAAAATAACATTTATTCAGCATCCGACGTTGGCACATTTGGGCCATTTATAGTTTTAAGCATCAAAAGAATGCTATCAGTGTTAACAACTTTCAATACCATGAGGAATACAATAAAGAAACTACAAAAAGTTATAAATGTTCATAAAATTCACGGTCATCAGTAATGTAAGAGTCCTTGGGTTACAACATTACCTTTCTTCCTTGAATTCCATATCATATTTACATTTTAGAGACCTAATGAAGCTTTTAGTAGTGTGGCTATATCTGCTCGCATGGTTCCTTCTTCTCCTGAGGAATAAAAAAAGAAGCATTAGTACATCTCGAAATATTTCACATCGACAGACACCTATATCCCCCAAACAGTACAAAATCCTTTACTTGTAGGAATTGGTCTTTGATTTGTGGGCCAGACACAGAGAGGACTTCCTGTCAAGCGAAGCAATAATCAGCACAAATATATCTTTCTAGTTCATTTAAAATTATAAAAAGCTTGTCTGCATCAAGAACCTTTGCTTTCTTTTTTCAGAAGAATATAGTGTAGCTACCTTAATTCACCAATCCAGACATCATTATGCATAAGTGACTTACCTGAATCTGTTGCAGTCATATCTTGTTCTAACTTCAATTTCTGCTGGCTGATTTTGAGCATAGATTCTTCTACAGTCCCCTTACTGATTAGCTTTATGACTTTTACTTCTCTGAAAACCACAAAATAGGATAAATCCATTTTTTTAGTTACTTTGGATTACCGCAAAAGGGAAGAATGCTAGGGCAGTTTTTCAAACAAGACTGAGGAAGTGAAAAAAAGGGCAATACAAAGAGCTGCTAGTTTTTCCTGTCTCAACCAGCTGTGCTCTGCACTGCTAGAAAGCTTTTCCTCTGCACCCCGAGTCACTACCAAAGTCCAGAAAGTCACAAAAATTGCCATTAATAGAAATGACTCAACTTCCTCCTCATCCCATACTACAGCTGAATATCAGTTATCAAGCATTTTATCGCTCACATTAGTTTATTCTGATGGAGATCTCTCTAAAACAATCCACGGTTTCACTCTTTATGATAGGGTGGCACTTTAGAAGTCTCCTAAAGAGAACATGCAGCTCTGCCAAACAGTCCCAAAGACTTCAGAACTGCCTTGAAATAGTTCCTAGCACCAGAAATTCGAGGGTTTGTAGAGAATGAGTTATGTATAACTGGAAAAATGAGGAAAATGCAAATAACGTTTGTTCTGGCAGCAACGTGCGCTAAGACAATTACAATTATCTAGCTCCCATACAAATCAAAGCTACTTTATGCAAGTCTCCACTTAAAATGGAATTTTTAATCATAGAATATTGTCCTTGTAGTTTCCTTTGAGAGCTTTTCCCTGAGAAAAGTCAAACATAATTAACAAGTCCTACCTTGTTTGACCTACTCTATGGCATCGGTCTTCTGCTTGCTTATCGTTGTATGGGTTGCAATCGATGTCATGAAGAATAACCACATTTGCTGAGGTCAGATTAATTCCCAAGCCACCGGCTTTGGTTGACAGGAGGAACACAAATATACCCATATCTGTATTGAACTGATCTATTAGATGTATCCTGCAGAACACAAGAAAATACATATCTGACCTTGGAGAAAACATTTTCGCTTTAGAATTGCTGATAGAAGTTAGGATGATCTTTTGAAAGAGAGGACAGGAGCATCGCAAAGCAGCTCAGGGGTACAGATGTTAGGCAGGAGGAAAAAAAAAGGTACCAACAGTCCTCAGTAGTGACCAAAGAAACATACTCAGAGCAACAAATTAATAGCAAAGAATGAAAAGAGGCTTGGAAAAACATTTTGGATGATAGAAGAGGGAAGACCAAAGTACATGAAACAAATTTAGCTCCATCACTGTCTTCTGTACTAACTGCACATACAAGGGAAGTAACAGATTTCAGCTGTAAGTGGGAATTAATATCACAGCAAGGGTGACAGTTTTTCAAAACAAAGGGCATTGTAAAATTTTTTTTTTTTTTTTTACAAATCATGAAATGGGAAACAGCAGAAAACAAGCACACCTCAAACAGAAAAAAAAGCGCTGTAACATTTTCAGCTGTGAAGGACAGAGTAAATGGTTTGTCCTAGAGAAATAAAGGGGTTTATCTGCTTATTGTAACCTATATATTATACTTCTAAGGAATATCCACAGGTAAGCTTTCGCTAGAGCATGCTGACACACAAGCAAATCAAACACACCATGAACTGAAGACACACGTTTATCATTTCAATGGCTAAGAGTGTAACCCGACCACCTAAAACGCACCACTCAGCCTCATGTGTACTAAGGTGATCTGAAATTCAACTTAAACCCTTTCTGCAGTCGATGCCCAGTGATCACAGATTCTACACACTGGAAAACAAAGGTAAGGGTTTTAAGTCACCTCCCCTGCTCACACACACATTCATCTGTTCTCTCTCATCTTCAGCAAAAAAGCCACATACCGATCAGAAATCTGTGTTTTTCCATCCAACCTAATGTATCTGTGTTGCCAATGTTTTAGGAAAACTTCCAAGATGTCCAGCATCATAGTAAACTGGCTAAACAATACAACTCTGTCACCCTGGAAATAACAAAGGTTGTTTTAGAACATGTCAGTTATGGAGAACGAGCTACACAAATACTTCCTTGGTGCAAATATATGATTTTACTTTGACTGAATCCCTATTTTCCAAACTGAAACACTAAGCTGAAATTCATCAAGTCAGGACTGACTTCCAGTGAAGGTATCATATCCAGTATTTCTGCTGCATTAGCCCACCCTTTCTCAGTGTGGTAAATTTTTTAGTTACTTTGTACTTAAGTGACTCAAAAATCCAGAAATCGCACGTCAAATGCATATGTGACAAATCTATTCCACTTATAAATATCAAGAAAATATTTTCATTAAAAATTTATATTCCACACAATATAGAGCAGTAGCACTCATCTGAGATAATCTAACAGACTCAATACATACACACAAATTCAAGAGATGCTCAAGAATTGCTACGGTACATGCTTATTTGTAAAATAAGCCAGTTTGAACCTACAGCTCAAAACAGCGACCTCTTCTTACCTTTATACTGGCTTAGCACACATGTGACTATTTTAATAGTCATTTGCCAAATTCAATTGCCAGTTCATGAGTTGTGAAAATGATGCTATATCTCCATACACTGAGAGAGTAATGTTAACTCAGGATGAACATTTTGAAACTTGGAAAAACTGGAAAGCTTATTTCAGCTGTCTCTGAAGTGACATGTGTCGGCAGGGCTGCACACTGAAAGCTGCAAGTACCACTTTGCAATGCTGTGCATGCACTAAACCACTTTGTAACACTACACAGAACAGCAACTGGGTTGCATATACAGCTAGCATACATTAATTTAACCAGCTATTTAAAGCCATCCTTGAGATGGACAGGAAAAGATGTTTCAGCCATCTGTAGTACTAACCTTCTCTTTAAGGTCAGAGAGAATGCGCTCCAATGCTTTGAACTTCCCAGAATCCAAGATCTGATCCATGTCTAACTTGAAGTCACTGATGTTAGAGTATTGCTTACAAAGCAAATGCAGCTCAAAATCTGTCATTACTGTCATATCTTCAAAGATAAGGTCAGGGTTAGCATCATAATGCGTGGGTTCCTGTTACCAAAAATAAAGGGAAATAATGCAATATACAATCTCACCAGACAGACAAGAAAAAAACAAAACGGTCACATAGTAACATCCAAAATTTCTGAAAGAACGAAATAGCACAACTAGACATAGACAAATGCCAGAGCGTGACTCATGAAAGCAACAAAAGATGAACTTTGCAATCCCAAGTTTATAGCAGAGTATCGTTATTTTGCAATTTAGCTTTTATAAGAACTCATACTACCCAAAACTAAGAAGTATATGCTCAACCTCCACAGCAATTACCTAGTTCCCATCAAGCCCTATGACCTTTTACCCCTGTATCAGACCTCTTCCCCTGAAGACACATTCCCTAAAAGGGAGGTCCAATCCTTGGTAGAAGACATGGGAAGCCCAGCCCAAGATGTAGGGTGGGTAGAGGGATGTCATGCCTGGAAGAAAGAGGAAAAGAAAAGCCACATCTGGAGAGTACGATGGTATGAGTAGGAATCAAAAAAAGGGACAAAAATCCTTCATAAACACCAATGGGTCACTTCTTCCCCCAACCTTGACTGACTTTAGGTGAAAACGAAGCTGACGATATTCAAAGCCAGCTTAGAGCATCTGCTGCACATTCATATTTTTCTTTATCCTTTAGAAAGAAATAACAGTTTTCCCCAAACTCCACAGGCATTAACCCCAAATTACAAACAACAAAAAAAAATTAATCCTCGACAGTTCAATACTTATTCCTTCCCAATTTTAGTTCTGTACAGATTAAATTTCTTGATACTCAGAAAATACTAGTAAATTCAAGTGCACACCCAAGACACTTTCGTTTTAAATTTTGGAGCGGAGGGAAGAGGTGTTAAGGGAAAGCTAATGAAAACGAGATGACTGCAGTCCCACAACTGTGCTCTCCATTCTAATACTTGATATTAAAAAAAAAAAGTAAATCAGCATTAAACACATACAGAACTTGATTAGAGCACTGGATAGATGCAGAGAAATTAAAAGCAGCAACAATGAATTAAGTTTTGCAAAGACACACTTTTGACCAGAAGACTGACAATAAAAAAAATCCATTTAAGTTGCATTAAAAATTCTGAGAAATTAAGGATTGCTTAATCTCATCACTTTACCTTAAGCATGAGCATGGACATGGTCCTGAGCTTCTCAGTCGTGTAACACTCACGATGCAGGAGAGGGTGATTAGCCATTTTCCTAAGTTGCATCATTACATTTCCCATATCTGAGTTTTTCTCTGTAAACAAAATAAGGTATAATCAAAAGCAGCACACAGATATCTGTTTGACACGTTTATCCCTCAGGAGAACTTCATTTGTAGGAACTGAATTTGACACTTCAGCTATTATCTGAACTTAGAAAAAGTTAATAGAAGGGATATACAAGGTCTCAGCCAGAATGGTGGGCACTCACCCCAAGCTAACACTGGATCTTCTAGATAGAAAGGCCCTGGTGATATCAGAGGCTTCCACTCAGACAGATTTGGTAGGCAAAGAGGCTTCCACCCAGACAGCAGCTTGTCATAGGTGTCAAGACCCTTCCCTGGAGATAAGGGAAGTAGCTGCACAAAGTGTAAGCAGGTTGATGATCTGTTACATCAGGTGGCCGAGTTAAAGGAAACAGTTAAAAGGCTCCATGGTATTTGAGGAGGTGAATTTAAGACAGCATGGGGTGCACTAGGACTAGAGGGAAGTTGGTGAGGCCTCGCCTGGAGGGAGTACTGTGTCCAGCTCTGGGCTCCCCAATTCAAGAATGACAAGGAACTACTGGAGAGAGTCCAGCGAAAGGCAACAAAGATGACTGGGGATCTGGAGCATCTCTCTTAAAGGGAAAGGTTGAGAGAGCAAGACAAATTAGCCTGGAAAAGAGGAGGCTGGGAGGAGACCATATAAAGATCTGTAAATATCTAAAGGGTGGGCACAGGGAGGATGAAGCCAGACTGTTCAATATTGCCCAACGACAAGACATGGGGCAACAGGCACAAGCTGGAACACAGGAAGTTTCATCTAAATATGAGGAAGAACTTCTTTATTGTGAGGGTGACAGAGCACTGGCACAGGCTGCCCAGGGAGCTTGTGGAGTTTCCTTCTCCATAGACATTCAAAACCCGCCTGGACACCTTCCTGCGTGACCTACTCTAGGTTATCCTGCTCTGGCAGTGGGGTTGGACTAGATGACCTTTCAAGGTCCCTTCCAACCCCTGACATTCTGTGCTTCTGTGCTCTAGGCAATCCTTTAGCAGAGGGCTTGAACTAGATAATCTCTAGAGGTCCCTTTCAACTCCAATGATTGTGATTCTGTTCTGTGTCCACCTCTGAAGCCCTCAACACAAGGATACGGACCTGTTGAAGCACTTCCAGAGGAGAGCCACAAAAATGATCGAAGGGCTGGAGCACCTCTCCTATGGAGGACAGGCTGAAAGAGTTGGGGTTTTTCAGCCTGCAAGAAGAGAAAGCTCTGGGGAGACCTTATAGCAGCCTTCCAGTACCTGAAGGGGATCTGCAGGACAGCTGGGGAGGGACTGCTTACAAGGGTGTGCAGCAACAGCACAAGGAGCCATGGTTTTAAAGTAGAGCAGGTTAGATTTAGACATTAAGAGGCTCTTTACTATGAGGGTGGTGAAACACTGGCACAGGCTGCCCAGAAAGGTGATGGAGGCCTCACCCCTGGAGACATCCAAGGTCAGGCACCCAAGGCTGGAGTTCTGAGCAGCCTGATCCAGTTAAAGACATTCCTAAAAAAAAGGAGCTTGGACTACATGACCTTATAGGTCCCTTCCAATCCAATGCAGTCTATGATTCTATGATATAGTCAGTTTATGAGTATTAGTCTTTTTTTTACAAAGGAAGTGCTTTGTAGTCATATTTGACATATGTCCGGGCATGAAAAAAAAATTAAGCAAAAGGAAAAAAAGACCTTCACATACCATTGCTATTAATAGTTTTCTTGAACTTGTTTAAGAGATCACAATATAGCTGTTCCTGTTTCTCAGACATGGCACATAATTCAACGAGATCTTTTTTGGGAGGTAGTTGTTTAAGGACCTGGCAAAATAAAAACATATCAGGTATAAACTGGACTGCAGTGAAAGGTCAGTAATTCTGTACTATCTTACAAGCCTGTGACTTTACTGAGCCAGCCCTTCAACCTACGCAGAACTTGATTTGGATTACACATCACCCCCCCCATCAAGTAGCATGGTCTGCACACTCCAAACCTGCACAAAACAATACATGCAATACCCAAAGCCTACTCCCCTGCTAACCAGAGAAACCCTCTTCAATCTACTGACTACTAAAATATAGGCAAGTACACAGCACAGCAACACTTTTTGGATCAATATTACGTTTTCCCTTTCTTTATATACGCAATTCAAACCAGGCGAATTTAAACAGGTTTTGGAATTTAGAATGAAAAAGAAACATTTCTGATGACAGCAAAATACCTTACATCACACAATTCTAGTCATACATATACACAAATACATATATGCGTATTCACTGCCTTAATCCTTCCAGTTAAAATAAAACATCATTACTATAAAAGTCAAATACTTCTGCGGTCAATGTGGAGGATTTCTCACTTCTCATTGCTTAGCAGTGCACTGAATAATCTTTTGGAGATCTTTCCTAACTAAAATTCCCAACTGTAAAGAGTCAGCAAATAATAAGCATCAAAACCCAAAGCTGCAACAGGTCATATTTTACTTGCAAGACAGCTCAAGTTTCTTGCTCTTCCTAGATAAACAGCTACAACTAGTGCTGACAAAGTTTGACCTCAAATTCTACTGTTAGTCTCCAAGATTATCAGGCTTTTTCATAACATGAAAACATTATTTTAAAGGTAAAATATTACCTCATCTTTCACTCTTCTCAAGATAAATGGTTTTATTATCTGCTTTGCATGTGCAATCCTCTCCTTTTCATATACGCTTTGCTCTTCAGCACTCTTCTAAAGAAAATATTGCAAGAATTCAATTACAGTGTGAAGTTTTCAGTTGTGACAACATTGCCTCAGTTATTCTAACTTGATGAAAAACCCAGGCAGAACAGACAGATCTAACAGGACCATTAATATTCGGAGCTACCCTGTTATAACACATTCTTATTTTAAACGGTTTACTTCATTGCTTCATCTTCCAGATTTTCATAATCCCATTACCTGTACCCACAAGATACCAATAAAATGGAAGCTATGCAGCAGTGTTCTAGCAAACTTACTGTTTTTGAAGAGAACATCCTTCGGATTTCACTTGTGCTACTGCTGAACATGTGGGGCATGACAAAATTCAAGAGGGACATCAATTCCAAAAGGTTATTTTGAACTGGAGTCCCCGTTAGCAGCAAGCGATTCTTTGCCTGTTTGTCCAAAGTAGAAGACAGCAGTGAGAAACACTAGTCAAACAGGATAAAAATGGATATTGGCAGAAACAAGGCAGCTATGGAGAACAAAGTAAATAAGCTTGGTTTAAATCATAACTATTTCAACTCAATATATATTTAGATCTCTTGCAATAATTTCCTGGGTAAGTCAATAAAACAGTTTACAGATCTGTGGGGAACTGAGTAATCAATTTAAGACTATTCAAAAAGCCTAATCCAGATATAAGAAAAGCCTTTTTGGCTCTGTTTCTGAGTTGTTCTTGTTTGTTTTGCTTAGTTTTTGTTTACTGGATTTGTTTTTATTTATAATTTAACATGCTAATTCTTACTTTGGTATCAAATCTCTTCTAATCATAGAATGGCCTAGGCTGGAAGGGACCTTAGAGATCATCTAATCCAACCTCCCTGCCGTGGGCAGGTACACTTCTCAGCTAGACCAGGATATTCATACAGTACTTAGGCACCATTTTGAACTGCAAGTACAACCATTGCTGAAAGATCAGCTTCTTAAAGAGATCTGTGATGAAAATATGATCTTGAAAAATAAGGCCTAGTAAGTGATTCTAAGTATACAAATACTGCCATGCTAAATCACAATAATCAAAGGAAGAGCTGTACTCAAACTTTCTCTTTTTCAAAATGCTGCTGAATGAAGATATTTTAAAGCTAGCTTTTCTTGCACAGTCCTATCAAAGTAGGTCCTTAAATACCACGCTGTTTTAGCACAAGTTATCAGAATAGCATTTTTAGAATCTTTACTACCGTGAGATAAAATTGGAAAACTTCTGAATGCTGAAACTGAACCACTACTACTGTCAGTGTAATGATGATATAGGAAATGTGTCACATTTCTTCGGGAGCTTGTCTCCCAGAAAGAGTTCACAACACAGGGCCCACTCCTAAAACCACACCAATCCCTAGAGCCACTTGCATATGCAGTTCCTGGAACATTAGGCATACATGAACTTTACAGTTAGCGCTCATTTTCCCCCAGTCTATAACTACAAAAGAGAACAAATAGGAGTTGTTCTCGCTAACTCAACAATAATTAAACCTCTTACATTAATTGTCATAAGGTGCTGGTAGCGTACAGAGCTCATGTTCTTGAGCATATGACCTTCGTCAAAAATTGCATAGTTAAGCTTCAACCTGCGAAACAGTCCTCGATCATCTGAGCTGCTAATTGCACAGTTGTATCTGCCAGAGAAAAACATCATAAGACACATTAAATGCAAACTTAAGATGAACATATCACAAATTAAATTAAGAGCTATGGGAAGAATAAATGAGAGACAGTAAGTAAAATTGTTTAGAAGTAACCAGTCATAACACAATTTACTACTTGCAAATAATTACAGTCTACTTGATGAGCCAGTGCTCTCAGTAAGACTTTACAAAAAACTGTGCAAATATATTACAAAGTTACATGTATCTTATGTAATCGATAGATGATATCGAAAGCACCTATTACATAGTATCTGTTACACATTAATAAAACCCTAAACATTACCTGAGAACAAAAATAAGTTCCATTCCCATCACACCAAACTCAAGATATTGTTTGCTTTGTTGTACCACTAGAGGACAGTAGGAGCTAATAAATCTCACTCGCTATTTAATTACAGTACTTACGTAGTTACGATCACATTGAAATCAACAACTTTATTACTAATGTCCACCCTGAGATGTCTCCTATCTTCTTGGGATCCTACAAAAGAAGAAAAGATAGAATGAGTACAATTACGTGTACTTATACACATACAAAATTAAGGCACTACACGAATACATTCAGCAATAAATATGTGTATTTAAACAACTGTCTCAAACAATCATCCCACGAGCAATTCATCTTTTTTTAGGCTAACCATGCAAGCAACTGTATTACTGGATTCATTCCTAAATTGAATTCCTCACCATAGTAAAAAAGGACATTCAGTTCAGGACACCACAGATGAACTTCTCTTATCCAGTTATCTGTAAGACATTATTAAAATAAAACCTAAGTCATCTATAGTTAAGTCTTGCATAACTTCACATAGATCTCAGCATTAAACCAAATGTCTGATTTTAAAACACAGTCCTTTAACTTCTCCCAAAGGTTAAGAAACTTTCTCTCAAACACTGGAAAACTGGTAAGATGAACGGAAATTAAACCACCCAAAACCAGGCTTTAAAAAAAACTCTTGCTTTTCCAGCTTGCACTTTAAGCTCCTACAGAAACAGACCCTGCATTAAAAACAGTACAACGCCTAACTTTTCTCTCCCAAACGGTTAATTCCTCAGAAAGCAAATCACTTAATTTGTCAGGACTCGCATCCACAAGTGTTTCATCAGGGCAGACAGTGCCTCCAGGAGTAGGCAAGGAAGCCCGACAGCCCGTCCCAGCTCCAGGTGTGCAGCCAGCAAAGCGGCCACCGGCAACGTTACCGTGCCCAAGGGGAAGCCGTCTGACAGTCAAACACAAATGCTGACCCCAAACCTCAGCACTCTGGTAAAAGCCAGGGCTGAGGACGTCGCCAGAAAAGTGTCAGGAAAGCCACGGGCACAGCGCTCCACCCAGGCATCCCTGGGCTGGAGGGCCTGGGCCAGCCTGTCACTACAATTCATGGACCTCTAAGATTCACTTTGGGAAAGCACCTTCATTTACCCCTTTGTGTACACCTCAGGTTTTAAGTAACATGCATTTTTAAGAGTTATTAAAAAAAAAAAAAAAAAAAGGTTCTAGGGGACTTTAAAAGCAATCTCAAACTGATGTTGAACCGAAAACTTTTCTGATGTTTTAAATTCTTAAAGCCCAAGTAAGCATTTTATATTGAGAGCAGCATTTTCTTTCTATATTAAACTTGCTACTTTCTCCTTTATAATCATTCAACAAAACAGAATTTAACTCCAGTGAACTAGTTTCTGCTCAAACTTATCAGCTTCACTGACATATTTTATTCTCCCTGCTTTTGATTGAGGTCATTAAGCAATCAGAACACACAACTAAAAGACAGTCAGTCTCGCAATTTTGGGATTTTGATCTACTTTGACAGATTCTGTGCAGCAAAGAGGAAAAAAAAATATAGAGTCTCAAATGCCATGAAACCTAATCCTCAATATAGCCTGAAGACTATGAATTTCAATCAATATTCAGTAACTAACAAGACTACTTTGCTAAACAGATTCAAATAGTAACAAGCAGCTTTATCTTTTTTTATGAAGCATACAGAGCATATTAAAAAAGCTTCCATGCTAGGTCTAATTAGTTCAGAACAAGCATGCCTTCAAGATGGTTTGCATTCCAATTCAAATTACTTAAGGAGTTTAATATCACCATAAAAAATATTTCTTTCACAAAATTATCTTTGTATCATGGTCTGTCTATTTTTTTAACAAACCAACAACTCTGAAGCTTGTAACTTACCTAATGTTGAAGCTGGCACAACTATCAAATGGGGACCCCTATTGCCCTCTTGGTAGAGATAAGCTAGAAATGCAATAGCTTGAATTGTTTTTCCTAGACCCTAAGAGAAAACAAATCAATTTAAACAAAATTTATAATCTACAGAATGTGTTTTGTACTTGTAAGACAATTACAGCATAGTTAATGTTAACTAAAGATTACAAAATCTGCATAGAAAAAAAATATTCTCTTTAACCACATTGTTCTACAGAAGACAATTCCTTCTTAAGTTGGATTTGCAGTCAAACTCAATTAACTTTTCAGTTCAACATTCGATCATCAGGATTCGCCTTTTCCATTTATGAAGCTTTTCATTTTAGTTCATCTCACAAACCTTCTCCAAAAATTACCTTCCTAAAATAGTGCTGCAGACAAATGATTACTTGGAAACAAATTGTTTCCATTTGAGCCAATTGTACAAAGAATATTCCAGCTATTTCCAAAGTGGAATTATCTTAAAATCTGATTTCCATATTAAAGGCTATGTTCCTGCCAACACTCACTTTCCTGTCTACCACAAAACAGGCACACAAGGTAGTTCCTACAAATACAAATCACACAGAAGTTGAGAAACACTGCCTAAGTCTTAGTGAAGCAAACTCATGGCTCATCACAAAATGAAGAGCAGTAAGGATTAAAACATTTAGTATTCAGCAGCTGCATCACTAAGTTTGCTCTGTTGTAGTTACTGGTGGGGTTGGCACCAAATAAAACCTCAAACCCACAAGCTTTTCTCTTACCTCAAAACTTACAGGGAGTGTAATGACAAGAGATGGTTGAAATGCTCGAGAAACAGAAAAGGTTTCTACCCACACAGTTTTTCTGTACCCTTAACTACCTGTTTTGAAACTGATGGAGAAATGCAGAAGGCAAATGCTCACTACAGTTAAATGCTAGACAAGTAAAATGAATAATGTTTATGGGCAAGAAGCTATTAAAATGAATGATTTGAGGATAACATCTAGTGGTAGAAACTGTTTTCACTGCATCAGAAGACACCATGTGACTTGTAACTACCAGTGTCCAGCAATCTTAGGCCACCTTTGACTTTCAAATCAAAAGTAAGAGCTCAGCAGCTTCTAAACATTTGGAGAAGACATTTGCAATTTAAGTCATATTAGCTAAAACAAATCACTTATAAGTCGATCTGGGTTTCTAGGAAATGAAAGACTTTAAAGTAATTGTTGCAAATTTTTAAATGACTCAATCAGTTTCACACTTACCATTTCGTCAGCCAATATACCATTCAAACCATGCTTATGCAGCAGCGCTAACCAGTTCAAACCAATCTTCTGATACGGCTTGAGTTCCAAACTGTTAAGAAATCAAGCTTAACATGTTAGAATCTTTTATTTGTTTCTCCATGAAACACAACTTTAGACTTAGGTTAATCACAGAACAATAAATTTAACATTGCCTATATTTTAACATGCTCCAGATCTCCTCATGCAGTGAAAAACACCAACTATTTAATCAGTCACCTGAATACCAACGAGCATTTCTGAACTTTCCATGTAGTTTATCCGATATTTCAAACACCTCAGGTAAGCACTGTTCAAGTTGTACATGACAATAAATGCCTTTCTGCTGAAATTAGTGATTCAAAACAGTTTAAAGCAGTTATACAACTGCTAATTTTTAAAACACACAGAAAATAAAAGTGGCATTTAGCAGCTGCATCACTAAGTTTGCTCTATTGTGCAATTACTGGTGACGTCAGCATCAAACAAAAACCACAAACCATCAAACACAACCCACAAAGTCACCTAGTTCAGCATTTTTTGGCCAGAGACGAAGCATCATTGATAAACTTTATAAGTTTGCACAGATTCATTTTGATTTAGCATCTTCAAAATACAAGTCCCCCCGTTACAGAAGCAGTTTTGTTTGGCCTTTTGTTCAAAATAAGTTGCCAACTCGTAATCTCATCAATCAAGGCTGGCTTCTACACTCACCTACATCATTCTACTGGAGCCAGTAAAATGAAGTATTGAGCACTGTTATATCTTCTTGGGTTTATGTTCTTATTCTCCTCACTATCTTTCCTGATAGACTCAAAAATACTTGCTGGATTCCCTCAAGAGTCACACACCACTATCTAGCTCACTAGGAGCTGCCAAGTGTCATACACCTTATCACTGACACCCTTGTAGGTATAACAAAGGGACAGATACCTTTGATTCAGAATGGAGGGCTGCTCTATGTTCCATTCACATCCTCCATCTTCAGTAATCCTAGTTACTTGTTTTGTCAGTTTATTTGAGATGTCTTCACATTTATTCATGAGCTTTAGAACCACATCCCTCTCCTTCAGCAGTATTTTGCAGTTCCACACTATGTCTTCTGACAAACCAGTAGTCTTAGTCATTTTCATAAACTGCAAAACAATAAACCCACAACCATGAACATCAGCAATAGCAGCAAAGGTCCAACAGTGAAAATCCACAGCTGCTGCAAGCAGCGAGTAATTCAAGTAGCAGAGAGCAAAATCGCATCCCAATCTCCTCTTAAAACTTCAAATCTGCCTTACGCACTCGTCCCACTGCAAAACTGTGTGAATTCACATTGCAACTCATCATTACAGCTCCTCAAACTGTGAAGCATATTTTAAGATAAAAGAGAATTTCTCTGAAGACTTTCTAATATAAAATGAAGGAGCTTTAAACTTTTAAAATCCTCAAGGGGAGAAAACTTACAGTGTAGAGCAAGCTTTGAAGGCCAAGTCCATTAACAGAACAAAACTAGAAAAGGTAGAAAAAACCTGTACTGATTATCATTAGATCTCCTCTTAAGTAATCCCTAGTAGATTCTACGGACATACGATGTAAGCATACCTAGGCATCAAAGCAAACCAACCTAGTAAGAAGGCTATTAAGATTTTCTTACAAATCTCTTCCAAGCTCAACATTACTCATTCTCAGTTTTACATGTACCACAAACAGCACATTCAGACTGGACTTAGGCAGATTGAAGAGGAAAAAAAAAAAGAAAAAAAAAAGATTTAAGGGATAAGAAGATTCCCAGAACGACATCAGTTTTTTTATCATCATCAAGTACTGACAGGCCAAAAAGAATTCAGCGAGAATTGGTTGAGTCTTTTCAGTTCACATTTTAGCGTTGGAGGAGAATTTCTTCACCAAGCTAAGATTTACCTAAACACTTTCTTCTTACAATGAACCTAACATCCTGTAAAACCTATGAAACACAAACACAAATCTACCAGGTCATTAGCACTTGCCAGTACATTATCATGGGCAGCACCATCTTGCCGACAAGGTTTTAGCTCTGTTCAGTTTCTCTACCTTTTTTTGCATGTGCATGTTTCAAGTAGGTATTATTGGTTTACAAAGATGAAACACACCAGTGTCTGAATCAAAACCCTGCAGTGGAGCCATGCGGAGAGCCCTCATTCAGGGCATCAAACCAGGACACAGGGTCACTGCAGCTCCCCAGCCCACAGCTGGGCACTCCCTCCTATCTTGGCTGAGCAGAGATCTTTAAGCGCCCAAACTGCTCTGTCACCATGTCCTCAGCTTCTCAAAACATGTGTTCCCACCCTGAGCAAGGACAACTCCCTCTGCTGCTTCATGCTCTGAATCTTAGCAGAGAATAAGAGCAGAGGTTTCCTCACTGATGCTTGCTAACAACAACAACAAAAAAATCTAGCATTGATTTTCATTTACTGATTTTAAAATAATGGTTTCATAACACAATCCTTCCTATACCAATCATGAACGTGTGCTTTCTCCAGGACCTCTTGATCTCTTGTTCATTGTGAGAACAACTACTCATGAGTGCCACTCTCACAGTCCTGTGCCAGCCACAGACCTACTATGTGACACATCTTTAAAATTCAAATTTTCTTCCTTTTTTCCTCATTTTAAACTATAAAGCATTATTAATTTCGACACAGAAGCCTTACTTTCACCACTTGCTTCCCCAAGTCTACATTAGTTACAATTCCTTCCCCTAAACTTCATACCTTCACTACAATAAGTATATTCTCTGTTTTAGAGCCAAGAAGCCTGAAGCTGTGCCAAAACAGGCCCTTCAGGCCCATCAGCTCCTTCTGGATTCCATGTACGGCTGCCTGCAGAAAGTCTAAAATTTTCTAATAAATTTATTTCTGCAGCAGCTGAGGTTGTATTTATAATTACTGTATTTCCATGTGTATTTATGCATAAAGTTATAGTACTGTAAAGAACAAACATATTCCTTTTTTTATTAATGGATTTAAAGAATTTAAGAATAAGAGCCTTTGGATCTGTCATTCTTCTGTTAAAACAGAAGTAATTTCCACACAGATTTTTCTGCATTTTAAATCAGAGCTTTGTTATAATTTAGCACAAGACTTCACGGGCACACATATTCCTAGAATTCCTTCCTTGAAAAAGGGATAATATATGATCCAGCTATTATGTATTAATTTAAATGATCAATATTGCCATACTGCAGAATAAAAGCAAGCTTTCTCCAACTGAAGTATACAAGCAGGCTATGCTTTGATGGAAATAAAAACTGAAAAATGGAGTGATGCCCTCTACTGACAGTCTGCTGTTACAGCTTTGGGAGTTTTCAGTTTCTTTGTGGTTTTGTTCCATTTTAAAAGAAAACCCAGAAAGTTTACCAAGACTCATAGGTTAAACCAAGCTAAGGCACATGCTGACACTTGCAATTAAGTTTTCTAAACAGACACCTCTATTTAGAAATAAAAAGAGACAATAAGAACATGATTTTTAACAGGCAATTAAAAAATTTCAACATTTGTTTTGATGCCTAAAGCTTTAGTTGGCATGAATATAAATCCCGTAATCTATAAATAAAGGGGTGGAGAATGAAGCCATCTGTTATCAACAGAAATTGTATTGTTTCCTGTCAGCGCATTAGCATTCACCTCCAAGTTACAACAAGAAAAGCTTCAGCCACTGGTTTACATGTGAAACGCGTGATGTTACCCTGTCATGCAGAACACAAAGCAGATCCTCAGGTGGCCTTTGGTTTACTGCAAGTTCTGACATCTGCCCAGGTTAATTTTTTTCCACTAAGGTCCAAAAATATGAGGCCATCATGGACATCTGGGCATAAGAGCTTCCACAGCATGCTTTGAAGAAAGCCCCACAGGAGCTCCAGGCTGCAGCAGTGCCCCACGATGCACAACCACCACACTGGAAGGCTCTGCTCAGGTGTACTTTATACCACTTGAAGGTGATTTAGGATTTCACTTTACTGCTTAAGGGTGAAAGTCAGCCTAGACCTCGATCAATAAACTCCAGTTCTACTTCTACCTACTCCTATTTCTAACCTGAGGCTTTTGCTGCTTCCTTTTCGCTTCAGTTTGTTTTTATGCAAGGTGCTTGGGATTTCCTGCTAGTTTGCTTTTCACAGCAGTTTGTATGTGTGCAGCTGAAGAATATGAGAGACAATAAGCCGAAACTACCTTCCCCTCAAATTTGTGTCTCCTACCTCATACACTATACCATAAACAGAACATGACGGACAAGTAAGTCCACCCTCACTTAGTTCAATCATTCCCCTGAAAGTGGTAAGCTAAATACAAGCTACATCAGAATTTCTGTCATATTTTGCATCAGTTTAACTTGTGTGTACTCAAGAATTTGTCGTTTTAAAAAGCAATAGACATTGTTCAATTCACATAAAGTCTTTAAATGCCGTGGGCGCACACACCAGGCCAAGGAACACGACACCTCCCCAGACCCCCAAAGCTCAGTGGGGCTCCTTCTGGATTCAGTCTTGGCTCTGTCTTTGTTTCTTGGCACACACTGAAGGCAGGCAGGTAATGCTGTTATGTGATCCTGTTTACAGCCTGTCTGCTGATGAAACGGTGCTGAGAGCTGCCGTTTCCAGCTCCGGCCAGTTCCAATAGTCTGGAAAAGAGAGTGCTGTTAAAACATAATTAAGTGCCAAAGAGTTTCTTATAGAGCAAGCGAAGCTGAGGAGGAAGGGCGATGAGTGCCCTGAAGTGCTTCCACCGAGAAAAGAAGTCATGCTGCCTGCCAGCCACTGTGTGTGCCAGTGGGGTGCCACCAGGACCCCAAGGCAAACAGGAGAGGAAGGTGGGAAGCCAATGCAGGAAAGGACCCACCAGGAAGAGAGGGATCTCTGACACCTGTCGGTTTACAAATGCATGTCTATCCCTGAGGAGCTACAGAAGCCAGTACAGAACAGGGCTGCATCACGTGAAGAAAACGTTTGACACCCTGCACAAGAGGTACCACACACATGACATCAGACCATGACATGGGGAGGTGAACTTTCTTCTTCATCTTGTCCCGCAGTCTGATCTGAACCCTCAGCTTTGCCCTGCCCTCCGCAGCAAGCCATGTTCCTGGTGTTCTTCCCTCCCTCTCCTTCTAGCCCTCACAGTCTCACTTTCTGCTGACCACCCTAGAGTTTTCGCCTACCCCTGCACTTCCACCTGCTCCCCATTGTGCTATAACCCCTAATTTCCATTGAGGGAGAGCTGCTGCTCCTGAACTTCTGCTCTTCCACCTCCTATTCAGGCATCACACCTCCTCTCAGCTCCATGCCTGGGCTTGCTTCCACAGCACAGGCACGTGGGACCACTCTTCCAAACTTGCAGAAAGCAACATGCAATTTTTAAGCTTCAGATACAAAGAGTACCCAGGAAGGCACGCTCTCAGAGCACACAACCCAACCTATTTTGTTACTCAGTACTCTCCCTACACACACAAGGTATTCTGGAGAGAAGCCACAGGTCCTCACACAGAGGATCTCTGAATAATTCCTCTGAATGATGAGACAGTCACCCCTAAAGCCTCAAGGACACCTGAACACTCTGTGTTGTAGCTAGTGTTTGAGAAAGAGCAATTCCAGATGGTCATCTCCAGTAACGAAGACTGGAAAACATAGCTGATCTACAGCAGGGACATTTCTAAACAGCCAAAGGAATCAGTCCTTGTGAGCAAGGACATTTTCAGCTCTCTCCATTTTTTAGAATCATGCTTGCTAGATTTATTTTTTTCCCCTGAGTATTTTAAGTGCTACTAGATCAAGTTAATCATGACTTAAACATCTGCTCCCAAGAATAAGTATTTGCAAGTATTCTTAATAACTTCACAAGCTTCCAATTAATTTAAATCCATCTGAAAAAAAAAATAGTCCAATTTAAAAAGCTTGTTCAGAATAAATAAAAAAAGCCATCCGAATTTATGTTTTCCTGGAATAAGATGTTCAATTTCCAAATAAGTAGGCTTTAGTCTTAATCTCAACCCGAGAGCCTTAAGATATTCCCCAATTCTAATAATGAACAAGCGGTTTACAACCTCTAGTGCCTTACATTGTTTTACAAAAGATACCATTACAGTAAAAAGAGTCAGTCCATAAAACTAAGCCAATTTCTTTAATGCTAAAATTGAATAAGCTCTCTCCATTATCCTATTAATTATTAGGAAAAGCGTTGTGTCACTGAGCTAATGGATCTTCATAAACAATGAAATCCACACTGATATGAAACATCTGCTAAAATCTGCAAACTACTACTACTCTGGGCAAGTATTCACAATACTACATAAACATGTGGTTGCTGACAGAAGCAATCTTTATGAAAGGCAAATTTTGAAGGCAAACAGGCCCATGCAGCTTTTTTTCTGTTAAATATTTTACACAGTGAAAAAGAGAACAGCCCTGTAGCAAATATTTCTGCAAGGAATTAAGCTCAGGCAAAATCCAACAAGTTTAGAAAGGAATAGCCGTGTGACAGATGTTCTGTAAGAAGCCAAAGGCTTGGGGCAAAACGGATTTCTTTTGCAGCATACCTGCACCTTATATTTTTTCCAAGTATTTTCCTCTTGTCTCCCTCCCTCCCTTGCAACACAACATACAAAGATCATTTTGTTTTCCTTAAAAAGCTGTTTAGTATATCTTACTGTTTTATGGTAAAACATTTCACACACCAAATAACAAGTGCTATTGTTTTACACATACTGAAGAAATTCTATTCTGCTCTGAAAAAACACAAGCAGCTCATACATACATCACTGGGGGAGGTTTCAGAACACATACTGATGCAAAAACATAGCAGTTACTCTGTAAGAGGGCCTACACACAGTTAGGACTTTAAAATCCAAAGCGCTAATAAATTACTCTAAGAAAATCTGCTGTAATGCAGTTCAAATATCTTCCGAGGATATTACTCTTAACAGGTCTGATGTCTTGCAGTTACCTGAAACTGCATGAAACATGAAGGCAAACAAACAAACTATGGGAAAACATCTGAAAGTAACATCCCAGCCACAGCAGATGATCTACTTACCAAGAGATAGCGTCTTCCCTTCTGTTGTGGGTTGTGGTTTAGCCTTCTAATGCTTTACCTTTTATTAATAAAAATACAGCAGCCCGCTCCACTAAAAAATGGCTGCACTGCTCAGCTAGCAAAACCATGCTAGAGACTAAGCTGCAGTAGATTAAAGGAAAAAAGACCAAAAAAAAAAAAAAAAAAGAAAAAAGACAAGAGCTGTTTCTTGTATGAAACTGAAAATATCCATGCTGGCACCTTCAATCATGGAGCTACCCCTGGAAGCTGCTGCTGCTGCTGCTATTCAAGTGCCTGCTGTAAAGGTCCTGCCACATTCTTGCCTCCTGCATGGGTTTTCAGCCACCTGAGCTCAGAACAGGCTAGCAAACACCTCCTTCCCAAGTGAAAGCTCTAATTTCTTCTTCTGCAGTGAAATCGACCAACTTTCTATGCTACCGAGTGAGTGACAGTAATGTCAGCCAATCAGCTTGAGTTTTCCAGGAAAATCACCCCTCAATTCATTCAAAATCAGGTCATATGACACTATTTGAGACGCTATTGGCTTAGGAGGAACGTAGCATTTTAGCCTAATCAGGGTAAGGCCACCCATCTAAGCCTCCCTAGGCTGAAGCCACCTTGACTCTAGGCAGGCTGGGGATCGGAAGGGAAGAATGCAGACCTACCAGAGCCTCCCAGCTGTTAAAGGGCCGGAGCGCTATTATCTTCTGAGCCTTTTTCTGAGAACACTGGGGAATCAAAGTGAGTTCGCTCAGGGAAGCATCCTGCAGGAAGCTGAGGATTTTCGCTTTGTAGCCATCCTCCATCACTTCGTCACCGCTGCTGTAGTCCTCGTCAAGGGAGCTACCACCATCTTCGGAAGCTGACTCGTCCTCCGAATCTTCTGTTTCTCTTTTTGTACTCAAAACACCCCTTTTGCCTTTGTCCTTTTTCCGAAAGCCGTTCTGCTCTTTGCCAGAAGATTTCTGCTTTGGCTTCTCTTCGCTCTCATCGTTTCTGTTCTTGGTGGAGGTGTCTATCCACTTCGAAGCTTCACTTTTGGGACGATATTCCATGCCTATTGCATGCGATATGGAAGGCAACAAGTCAATGCATACTGGTTAAAGGTGAATTAAACCCCACTATTCTTCCAGAATGAAACCTATATAGATACAAAACACAATTCTAGCATTTAATACACAACTCAGCAGCAGGTGCTACAAAAAGAGGAGCGAACACCATTCAAGTCTGTTTAAAACATGTAAGTAAGTATCAGCTGTGAGTTGACCAATGTTAATTTGCATAACGCTCAAATAGCAGAAAGGTAAGTAACTAAAAGTCTTGAAAAACAGATGATCAATGCTCTCTGTATAATTTGTGTGAGATGCAGAAACTCTGAGGTAAGAGCAGATAGTTAAAACCCTGATGCATCACTGGAATGAGATACTGGTCGCATTCCACTCAGCTGCAGAGATACTACTTTCACTGATTTCAGGAAGAAAGGCTACTTTTGCCCCCATAATTATACTTTTTTTTTCTATTTTAATGCAGCTCAGTAGAGAATTGGACATGCAACAGCAAAAGCATGTACTTGTTAAAAATAAAAAAAAAAACCAACAGAAGAATGAGCTATTTTCAATCAAAATAACCTTACTGTCTTAAATAAGACAGATGTTATTTAACAGAAAGTGATCAAGTCATTTTCAGTGACTTCTGGGGGTGGTTCTTCCTTCCTCGGAAGAAAGCACTTGCAATGCTTCTTCTTCTGTCCAATGCCAGCTTGCTGTTGATTGACTCCAACCCCAATGTCCACCTTCTCAGAAGCAGCAGCACCATGGACCCTACCTCATGCATACTGATAGCTCACGTATACTGATAGCCACTTGTAAAGAAACAAATTAAGAATACCATCCTATCCCCTAAATGCTTAAATAGCTGACACAGCAAAACATACATGTATGACAGCTGTATAACTTTCTAAAAAGTAATCAACTCATTAAGTAGTATTTAAGTTGTAGCTCTCAGATTCACCAGGAATCACAGTTCATTCTCCCTACCACATTTAATGCACTGGTATTTATAAATTGGTTACATAATTTAAGGCCTAATTCTAGTATTTTTCTCGCCCAGAATACACATAAAAAGAATAAATTAGTGTATGTCACTTGTCACCTATTGTAGTTATCTGCATTTACTGATGTACAAATTACTTCAGTTAAAAATCAAAACTTATTTTTAAACAAGCAGGAGGGGAGCAGGTGTCAGCTTTGACACATTTCAAAATATATTTTATGATATACCCATAGGTAATTACAACTTACATAAATCTCTATTAGCAAGGCAAAGATATTTATCTCTATTTACAGAGCAAAAGATAAAATAAGCATGACACAAAAAAAAACAACACAGAAAAATTGAGTTTCCTCCTTTTATCTTCCCCATAATACTGGTTTTTAGTATCGGTGTAAGTTTCTAGGCATTGTGCTGCCAGAACTTTAATTCCTGAACATTAGAAAAGATCTGTATCAGAAATCTGT
Source organism: Apaloderma vittatum (assembly GCF_000703405.1). Classification (NCBI taxonomy): domain Eukaryota; kingdom Metazoa; phylum Chordata; class Aves; order Trogoniformes; family Trogonidae; genus Apaloderma; species Apaloderma vittatum. Next base: position 153,022 of record NW_009722399.1, read on the forward strand.
CTATTTTGGAATAAAATAGATTAAAAATCAGTCTTGATCCTTACCATCTTCTGCAAATACTCTCAACGCCTCCAGTGCTTCATGAAACACCCAGTTATGTTCCTCAAGTACATCTCTCAGTTCCTATTAAAAGATAGGAAATTTTGTATTGTGGTAAGATAAGGAAAAACTAAACTTCTGTGCATAATGTTAAGGCACTGACGCTTATTTTTAACTGCACAAGGCAAAACTCCTGTAAATCAGATGATTCAAAATAAAGGAAATTGAAAGGAGAAAACCCCCTTAGTTTACTGTTATACACTCAAATTAGGCAGAGCTGCATCCTCACTTTTTGAAAGAGTAAGAACACACATAAACAAGCTTTGCTTCCAGCAGTTTAAAGCACGGTATTAAAATTTCCTCACTGGTTGCTGACTACGGTCAGGTACTAAACTAATACAAAGCATGCAGTATATTTAGTCATCCAAGGGAGAAGAGTGTCAAAAAGAGTGAGGGGTAATTTCCCCATGCACTTTTATAATAGGACATCAAATTCCACTAGGCCGGGCTTGTCACGGGACCAAAAAAGTAGGATGAGAAGTTCCACATAGTTGTGATTAAATTCAGCCACTCTCAGTTCAAGGCAAGTTACATTCCAAAAGCAGCACCAGTGAACACCTTTCCACCCTGGGCTCTTCCCAGGAGGGCTGCTCATGTAAGGGCTGTTTCATTTGGACTATCAACAGCTACAATTTTCTTAAGAAGTCAAAACCTGATGTGCCATCAGAAGACGTGAGCTCACCTCCTTATCCAATCCAGGGAATGTATTTTGCAGCTTATTCACAAGCATCTCTTGCCTCTCCCATTGTCTTTGGGGATCTGACTCATCCAGCTACATAAAAAACATAAACTGATTAGGTTTAATATAAATTACAAGCACAGAAACACAAAAATACCAATTAAAACCAATCATACCCTAATCAATGCTGCTTACACTTAAAGAGCCACTCTAAATAACAAAAGCACTTCATTCAAATCCAAGTTAACAGAGTGATTCCTCACACATAGCCAGTGATCAAAGTAACAACCAAAACTTTAATAAGCATACAAAATGCCTTCAAGTCATTCAAGACTGGCATTCTTTACTTGATAAGCACACACAGTGGAGAGTTACGTATCAAAATATAAATCTAAAACTATCTAGTTTGTGTTTCTTTAAAATAAAAAGTTAACAGTGATTCTGGATGACATTTAAGGCAGAAGACGGCAGGGTTAACAGTCAGGTTAGCAAGAGTGCTGCATTTAATGCACCAGAGCCTATAAACATGTCAAACCGTGTGTTTACATGAAGATTTACAGGTAAAACAACAACACACAGATGCGGTGCTGCAGCATCATGGAGTCACACGAAAAGCTGGCAGAAGATTTCATCAATAATAGCTTCCCCATCAGCCTGCAAAAAGGGAGGTTTCTTACAAACAAGCATCAAAACTTCAACATGTCACATGCTGCTCTGGTATGTGTTCATCACAAAGAATTATGCGAGTTTCTTGGTGGAGCTTCGAACGCAAAGTGGTTACAGATCTGTTTATCTACAGCAAATACGTCAATGGATTCGATCAGTATTTACTTCACTGATGTTAACTGCTGAAAGAGCACAAACCAGATCACCCAGAATCACCCTGAATAACAGAGGACACAATTCATTTGCTCAAGAAGCCTATGGTATCATCAGGAGCACCACTACGGTACATACAGTAGCTGGCAAAGTACGCGCTAGTCTTAGGAACCAGAAGAAAAGCAAGAGCGAGAAAAAACCTGCACGTCTTCTCTCTATGATTCTCTACTATGAATTCTAAAAATTTGTGTTTCAGCTTTATTTTTCCCAGTCCTTCCCCTTTTAACTGTAATGGAACTGTTAAACACAGAAATCACGCCGCTGAAAAAACCCATGTCCGGTGAAGCACTGTTTGCTGGGCTGGCTGGGTTATAACTCAGGGGTTTGATGAGAAGGCACAAACTCAAAACCCAGCAAATTCTGTCTCACAAAATTTGCACCTCTCCTTCAGGAAGTAGGGGAATATCCAAGAGGTACCATTTTTGGTTCCATGGAAAATTACGTGTTTTCTTCACTTTCTTCTGACCAAGGACAATATTTGGTTATAAGTCAACCCGAAGATACTCCAGTACTTTTTGTAGAATTCCCTTTCTCTAATATAAATGGTTTTAAAGGATGTCTACAAGGAGGCCAGGAGCTGGCCTCACAACAGCGCTGTAGGACTGTGCCTAAGATCTGCCAAATACCAAGCAGAACACACCAGGATCATCACATAGCTCTTATTTATCAGCAGAGATCAAAGTAACCTTCCTTTAAACATAATCAATTTCGTCCTTTTAAAGACTTCCCTAGTCACAGTTTCACACATACGTATACCTAAGCGTCACTTCTGTAACACAGCAGAACAGTGGCGACACATGTTGAACTTTGTCTGCTTGAGGAAACACAAGGAATGACTTGATGAGGCAAGTTGATCCAGAGCCTCTAACTCCCCATGACGTTCACTAGAGCTGAATGGTACTTGGCACCTCACACACCGGTACCTGCCATCCACCACTTGCACGAAAGCAGTGAACAGGCTAATGGGATACAAATCCACAAGCACCAAAGAACAAAGCAGGTAATTCCATTCAGAATCACCAAGGAGACAAAAGGAGAAAAACCTCACTCAGGTGGCAAGATTTGAATTTGACTGTGTTTTCTCACAAGGTCACACCACCACTGTCATCGACCGACTCAGGTAATCCCACTTCCTTTACAACAGACAGAGAGAAAAAAACAGTACTTACGTAATAAGATTTTGGCTTTTTTGTGACTTGCTCATTTCTGTCTTTGCAGTTTGTGGGAGAACCATCTAGTTTCCTTTTACGAGAGGCAGCTTTAAAAAGAAGAGAGGCAGAAAAGAAGGATTAATTACTTTCATTAATTTCACCCCAAAACAGCAGGAGCATTCACACCACTACAGTAGATACTTATTTACTGCACAAGATGTTCACCAATCTCCTTAACAGTTTCCTTGTATAGTCCACAGATACACTGAAACTTCAAGCAAAGCAGCTGCTTAAAAGTACCTATTTACTTCTAAATTTTCTTGAGTAGTCTGGCAAGTACCTCTCATATACAGCAACTGAAAGAGCCATTTATTTTTCCTCCTAATTGCCAAATGTTTTACACACAAGTTGCATATAGGTATATGTCTCTTTTTATTCAAGATGACTACTGTTGGAAAGTTGGGATTTAAACAAGACTGAACCCCAACTGTGAGTTGGAATCTGCACATCCCTGCCAACCTCAAGCGCTGATGACTGATTTCTGGCTCAGGTGCACACCAGAGAGGTAACCACCAAGAGTTTTCAACATTAAATCCAAACGTCTGAAAGAAAACTATGCATATTAAGTCAGCGATAACTAAATATCAGCGATAACCACATCACTTATGAATAGTTCACACGAGCCGTAGCTTTCTGAATATTTTTGGGCCCTGGTGATTATCAAGATATACCATCTTCGCATTATGATCTGCCCAGTGAGTCCGCCAGGCACAGATCCCGGGAGGCAAGACATGACGCTATCCCTGCACATCAGCTCTGCTTGAACCGGACCAAACTACTGTAAAAGTTCCTACTCCATGATCTGAAACACAGCACGTTGAGTCCTTTTTTTTTTTTTTTCATTTCAAAAGACTGCCTAGACAATCAAATAGTTTGCTGTGGAACATGAAGTAGCCACATCTTTGCACAAAAAGAAATTTTGTGCGAAATACTTTCAAACAAAATTTCTACTAGACTCATTCACTCGCTCTGACATCAAAGATTAAATATTTTTTAATTTTAACAAATAGAATCATTAAAACATCCCAAAGGTAGAAAAGCAAAGCATCATCAATTCTTCCTGAAATCAAGGATCTGGAAAGACATACCAGGAAACACTCCTAAATTTTTTTCAAAGCATATGTATTTCTGTATATATATATATAAATATGTGTGTGTGTGTGAGTATAGATATGTATATATATATTTGTATATATATGTATTTCTGTATATAGGATAAATACATAAAAGAAGTACAGTTCAAAGTGTCCAGAGAATGCGACAATGGAGTGGGGATGACTCTCCTTCACCATTCAAACTTTGACTTTCTGCTCAAGAACTTCATTGTAAGAATATTGCCAGGAAAAGCTATGATACTAGCTTAAACCTGAGCAATTTGTGTTGGTCTTCGTATCAAAACTAAAAGCTGTTCGGCTGCTGTTAGGTAAAGTACTAGAAGTCATGGAGGCCTCATGCTATTACTGATTAAGCTCAATTAAAATTGCATTCAGGATGGATAACTGTGAATATGAACAGTGATCCTGCAAACTTCTTTGCCCTAAAAAATACATGTAAGAATATCTTGAAGATCTCCCAGCTCTGAAGTCAAAACCTGAGCACTCAATACTTTAAAAGAGAAAGCCCAATCATGAGCAATTTTAGAAGCAAACTGCACCAAAGGATTTGTGTAACCAAGACCTTAGGTATCTATCAACATAGAATTATTTAGAGATCAACCTGTGGTCTTCTGAAATCCACCATATCTGCAAAAGACAGAAAAAACCCCTAACTTTTGAAGACATTTGCTTTGCAAGGTACATTATTTTCTTCTGCGCTAAAGGAGCATATAGCTGAGGGATGAAGAAACTCTGTTACTGCTAGACAGGAAACACCCTCAGAGCAGAAGCAGGGCACACCGGGCCTTCCAGAAGAAGCCTTGTATCTTCTACAAATTTTATTAACAAACAACAAGAAAAGCAGCTCCAGAGTTCAAAAACTTAGAGGCATCTGTAATTACTTCCACTGTTATTTACTGCTACTACTACAACAAAAAAAACACCCCACTACCTTATAACTGTGACTTCCCTTGCCGTTATAAAAGAACGGGTCATTTCTGCTCACTCAAGAAGCAGTGCACATCAGACAGGTTAACATGAGGTTTCAGCTCAGAAGCACCCACACCGATTTCATTGTTTTCAAGACACACAGAAAACAACACAAGAAATGAATCACAAGAAGCAGGTATTACTATAATTTCACATCCTTCATTCACACACATATTTTCAGTGTGTCACATCTAATCTTCATACCTATAAGCCATCTGCAATGCTTATTGTTTTAGCTATATATAACTCCTGAATTCAAGCTATAAATACAAGGTTTTTGTCATTTTGAAAGGACAGAAAAATTTGAAGATGACTTGGCCACACGTTTTGAGCAAGGCCATGCTTCACAAAACTGTATCTTGTCCCCGACCTTTCACAGTCAACACTTCACAACATGTAAAGCGTATCATAAAATTGACACAGATAAGCAGATGTTCACTAATGTCTCCATTTTTAAAAAATGTGTCCAAAACTAAGTGATTTATACCATCACTTTCAGGCATGCTTACTCCTAACTAAATATTTTACACAACAGCTGTGATTAGTGAGAATTGTGCTGCCAAGAAGATGTTTCTGTGGGCTTGTACTAAAAGGACGTGAAATAGCATTCCTAAGATCAACTCAAAAATGGCCAAAAGGCAGGGCCTACATACCAGAAATCAAAGTGTTTTAGTTCAAACACCTAACTGCAACAAAGTTTAAGGATATATATTAGTTTAAACTGGTTTACTATTAATCAAAACCCTTAAAAAGTAATCACAGTCTTCGACGAAGGGACTTTCCAGAAGCAGCACAATTCAGAAGTAGCTATGTCCCTCAAAAATATGCCAGCTTTAGTCTTCTATCGCCAGCATCTAGGAAGCCCCATCTGTAGAATCTGATTGTACATAGAGCAATAACCTCAAAATGTTGGCCTGGTTGGGCAGAAAAAAAAAAAAAAAAGTGAAAGCAACATTTCATTAAAATTGGCCTAGTGTTTTAAAGCTTTCCAATAACTGCTAAAAAAACTTTGAAGTTGCATATAAAAAATAGAAGATGAAAATACTGTAAGTACAACAGAAGGAACCAAACTAGCAAAATATCTCCTTTGGAGAGTAAAACTGTTCTCCTTCAGCACATGAGCTTCCTAGACATATTGCTTCCAAATCCATAGTATACTGCATGAAAAGGCACATAAACTACTTACAACAATGAAAATAAGAGTGATCATAAATAGCTTTCTCCATCATAATCAAACCATGAAGATATCTCAAGAAAAACACGGACAACTGAACTGCAAACAGATGGAGACTGCTGAAACAGATCAGCTTATTATAATATCTATACAAACCTTCCACT
>NW_009722399.1:159335-176461 GCF_000703405.1 Apaloderma vittatum
CTAACAATCCAAGAGATTTAACTCTGGATGCAGGTGATGTCAAGATACAAACCCAAAGCCCAAGAATGATGATGACCCTCTTACATGCTCACTACTTTCTGCAAATTTGAACATGATGTGTTGTGTTTTCTGGTCTGGGTTTTGTTGGTTGGTTGATTTGATAACTGCATGAGAGTGCCAAAACTGAGATGCAGATCAAAAAGCTCTAAATAAGCACTGAGGGCTCAAAGACATGGTTTGGGGGATGTTTTGCTAGAGAACCGTGGGGATTTGTCTAATGTTTAGGACTAATAATTCTTATTCAGAATAACAAGCTAATAGTGAAGTCAACTTGAAGAGAAAATCACGATTGGCCTTGACACAAACAATATCTAGTTATGAGCAGCTACATACTCCAGTATATTTTCTTCATACCACCACATTTCTTACCAACAGCAATTAGAATTACTATCGTTAACCCACTACTATTTTCCCCAACTTCTAGGCAAAGAAGGAACCAGTAAGAACAGAAATCACTTGAGGACCCACATGTAAAGCAATCCTGAGCTTTACAGAACAAACTCTCCTTTTTTGTTCTATTTTTGAATTTTGGTCTGCATTCTCTTTTCATCTTTGCCCTTGCAAAGCCTATAATTTCTGTTTCATCATTACAATAAACAAACAATATTATAACTTTTAGTGTATGCTTTACCACTCTTTAAATACCTCTCAATCAAATTTACTTCACTGAATTAGCTATAGCTTCTAAAGTCTGGTTTTGGGGCTTTTTTTGTTAAACATACCATCGTCACTGAACTTCAAATCAGCAGCTACTGCTTCATCCATTGTGTGTGCTGCTTCTTTCAACTACAAAAAAAAAATAAATCAACTGCTAAGTGGTGAGATTTAATTCAGTTCAACAGAGGAGAAAAATCATAGATCAACATTACTGAAATACAATTTAAAACACACCCCAAAATACATGTATTGTAAAATTCCAAGGCAGGAGGAGACAGAGGGGAAAAAACACCAAAAAACCCAAACAGGTACAAAATTAGCTACACTGATCACATACAGTGTATCTGCAAACACCTTAAAATATACACAGGAAAATATTTTTAACACAATAAGATTTATTATCGTTTTTTCCCCCCCTACTTCACAAATATACCACGCCTTTTTCAAAAACTATTCAATATTACTATCACAAAAGAAATCACTTTTCAGATCACCTGTTTAACTCATAAAATGTCTGTATACTGTAATGTCACATTGGTCAGTTTCCCGAAATTACATGCTTGAAACTTAGAACATGCCTCAAAGTTTATCTATACTTCCTTGCAGACCTAGATTTTTTGCCATCCTCACGTAATCTCCAAATAGATCAATTTTTACAACTTAATTGGATGTTGGGAATTTTAGAATCCTTTTTTGCAAGTGAATAACTTCAAAAGAAGCAAATAGTCTAAAGGTTACAAACGCGAAGAAAAACACACAAAAAAATTAATCATAGAATGGCCTAGGCTGGAAGGGATCTTAGAGATCATCTAATCCAACCTCCCTGCCCCGGGCAGGGATGCCCTTGACTAGATCAGGTTGCTCAATGCCTCATCCAACCTGGCCTTGAACATCTCCAGGGAGGGGGCAGCCACATCATCTCTGGGCAATCTATTCCAGAGTCTTGCCACCTTCGCACTGAAGAATTTCTTCCTAAGATCCAATCTAAATCTGTTCTTCTTCAATCTAAACCCATTTCCCCTTGTCCTATCAGTGGACACTCTTGTAAAAAGTCCCTCCCCAGCCTTCCTGTAGGTTCCCTTCAGATACTGGAAGTCAGTGATAAGGTCCTCCCGGAGCCTGCTCTTCTCCAGGCTGAACAATCCCAGCTCCCTCAGCCTATGAAGTTATGAGGAATCCTGATTCCCAGGTATGTGTCCCTGTTTCTAAACACTACTTCATAGTTATGCTATAGACACACAATTTCCTTTTCAAAAGGTTCGTGATTTTTCCTTAATAGCCTTTATCAGTTGCACAGGGTTTGTCAGGACAGGCTGTTCCAGATCCCTCATGAAGGAACAATACATTTGCCTAATGTTCCACTGTCTTCCTTCAAAGATATTGTGAATATGTAACTCTGAACAAAAATTTGTACAGCCTCTACACACTACGAAGTTCTTCTGACATCAGAACTATTTTACACTCTCCTGAGAATAAATACCATAAGCACTACATACCACTGAGTAGTTAAAAACACCACAGAAGTCACAAAACAGCAGAAACACCACCTGTCACTTCTAGCTAGTTTCTAAGCTATGATGAACTGTTAGCACTCTTTGGTTTAAACACATTCCAGATAGCCAAAAATTGAAACTTCATACATTCTGGAAATCTACAATATAAATTTTACAATGCCAGGATAAAAATTCCAAAAGTGCTATTTGCAACTCCTTCTTCTTAAACTAAAAAGCCAAACATAAAGCTTGATCCAACATTGAAAAGAAGCGCCCAGCAATGAGCACCAGTAAAATTTCTGTATTTCTTTAATAATATTTCAACAACGAGGAAACTTATCAGATTAATTTAAACACATTTAGCTTTGAAAACTAAAGCTCGTGAAAGCCTAGTTACATATCAGCATTGAAAAGTAACTTTGCTATAAATGTTTTACTGTATTGAAGATACTTTACTAAGTTACTATGTTACTGTAGATTTGTACTGTACATGTCAGCATCAAGTTCAAATCTACTCTTTTTGCCTCACTAGAAGTGTTAAAGTCTTCGCATATTTAATTTCACAAATGCAAGTGTGTAACATTTCAGCTACTGTAGATGATAATTTCACTCATTCTGCATTTAATCAGCTGCACTCCAACAAAGGCAGTTATCAATAGCTCTCAATCAAGACAGTTGTAACTAAGATTAAGCATCACAACAGAAAGAAATAAGAAAATGTTCTCTGCATTGGAATTCAATGTTGTTGAGTTGATCTTAAGGTTTTATATATATATATATACACAAATAAAGCACGTGTGTGTGTGTATATATATATTCATTTTTACATATACCTAAGTGTCTGTTTATGTATGCATGTGTATATGAAAAAGTTACACGGCTGTAGTTCCCCTAAAATATATTAATTTAATAAACCCTTTTGAAAATAAGAATAAATTAGCTGTTCCCTCTAATAAAGCCAGAGTCTTAGGAATACTGCCTACAAAAGAGCCAACAAAATAAATCAAAGGAACAGAGCATTATTACTTGTAGTAATTCTTGGTCACTTCTTTGAGGAAAACGTTCCTTCAGTGTTTGCAGCTTCGCATCTCTCATGTCTTCCTCCACATCCTTCTTCACAGGTGGCAGCTGATCCCCACCATTCACATACGCCAACTGGGGCAGCTCATCTTCAGTCTGTTCATCATCCTCAGACTGTTCAGAGCTACAATGTATGGGGGAAGAAAAAAAAAATTAAAATCTCTTTGCTTATCAATGTTTTAGTCTGTCAGAATCGCTCCTGTAAACCAAAGCCAACAGGATGGAACAAAATATGTTTAGATACATTCAGTAACACTGAAACAACTTGTACCCAACCTGGTATCTCCTATTCAGGACAAAATAAAGTACACAGCATTAAGTGTAGTCTTCCCTTTGCAGTAAACATGTCAACCTAGAAGAGGAAAGAAGAAAGGAGGAATGGACAAGGGAAATGCCAGGCCCTGCCCTCAGATTGTGTTATAAAAGGTTACTTGCCAATTTAGCAACAATCATCTTAATACATTTCATGATTTAAGCTATCTGAATTACATCAGACTGTCTCAGTTTATCTCGAAGTCTTGCTAGTATTTATCTGCTCAACAGATAAACAGATGTGGATACACTCTTTGTAAAAACTTTTCAGGCACTGCATGAACTAGTTCTCAGCTCACTGACAACCAACATCCTTATGCAGCATCTTAAACATCTTATGTCCTGAATTCACCAGAAGACATATTATTAGAGCTAATCTGCAGCAAAAGCACTCCCTATTTATTTTTCATGATATTCAGTCGCACAGACAAGACTGAACATAATCACAAGTCTCCCACCCTACTTCCCTCTGAAGACACATAATCACCTTTCCTGAACAAGAATTAAGGGAACTGTACAGAGTCTGCCATCAGAAAGGCTTGCCTGCAGGTCTCTTTGCACAGATGTGGGTGAAAGACTGAAAGTAAATCTGTTTTTCCTTACTGTATCTTTCCTTAGCAGTTGTAACAGCAGATTCCAAAACAATTCTGAAAAAAACTAGTAACACGACACACAGAAGATAAGACACTATTCTGAGACAACTGTTCTACAAATAATCCTTTTCACCCTGTCCTGCTCAAAAGACAGACACAGTCATGTGAACTCTCTCAGTATGCCTCTTTGAGTGAAAAAATCCTCAAGAATAACCCCAAACTCTAATTCCTCTTCAAATCTACCCAGCTATCTAGGTGTAAGCTTCCAAAGGTGATGCCAGCGCCCAATTTTAAAAAAAATCTTAGTGAAATGGCATGTTAAAATTCTATTAGCATATTTCAGGTCTTTCTGCCTTCGTAAGGAAAAAAGTTTATTTATAAATTGCATTTAAAAAAGAAAAATCAATCCATATGGGAAAGGTAACACTGCAATTACTCTATCCTTTCCTATCAGGGATTAACATCTAGATACTTGTCAACAAAGCCACAGTTACACACATCATAAATCTTGTCCTCTCTGTATAATCACATTCTTATCAGGCATGAAGAAACACTCATTTAACTGCTAAATGAGCATGACTCTGACCCACAAAATCTTGCATTAGAATTTTGACTTTTTCCAACAGAGTCCAGGCAGTGACCCTGGTACTGAAGCTTGCAGCACACTTTCTCTCAGGAAAGATGTTGTTTCTGCTCTGAACTTTCTGCTTTCTGCTGTATCCCTTTTTTAGGCCAAGCGGGGCTGGGACACCCTGCAAATAGAAAAAAATATTCATAAACCCCCCAAACACTAGGGTAGCACATGCACTAAAGCGCACAGTGCAGAGACTCTCCATCGACTGATTCTGTGCAAAGTCAGGCTAAACTCAGCACAAGCTTGAGCTCATAAGCCTGGTCAGATCCAAGCTAACTTGTGCCATGCTTTCAGTTAATTTATTAGCTCAAAGTGAATTGAATGCCATTTGACAGCTTAGCGGCTTCAGACCACATTGATTAGCACCTGAGCCAAGACACTATGCTCAAATGTGAGGCACTGGGGTGGTCAGCATGCAAGGGACGAGTGGCTACACAGGAATAATGAAGAGTGGAAATAGATACAGCTTATGTTCATCAGTCCCACTACGAGCTACTTTACTCTTCCAGCAATTGCAATGCAGCACAGCAGTAGCAAGCTGTGGCTCTACAAGTTGGATCCTGCATGGCTTATCAGCATCAGTTCCACACGGTACAAAGCCACTTGTATTGCTTCCAAACCGCGTTGACTATGTGTGCACAGCACTGCACACAAGCTAATTCAGTGCGCACAACCAGCTCGCTGTTTCTGTACCCTTGCACAACCTAACTTAAACCATAGACAGAAACATGAGTGTAGTCTGCCAACTACTAAATTATTTTTTCTTACTAAGTATCTGCCTTAATTTGAAAATTCAGGGAAGATGCATTAAAAATATCAGCAAGGAAAAACATTATTTGATTTCTGCTTACAAGCTCCAGTAAGTCCACACTCTGCACAAGGACTGAAAATCTGACAAGACACTACATCTCTAAAGGCTGCTATTCCTATAAAAGTTTTCCACAGATTAGTTCAATCAATTATCAGAAAAGCAGTATAAGCCATCTTGGTTTGCTTAGCGCAATAACATTAAGGGGCACAGACAATTACCACATTTCAGTCACACAGACATGTAGCTAGCAGGTAATAAATAGCAGGTGTTTCTTTAAACCATTCCAACTGGTTATGTGAGATGTCTGTCTACATCTTGTCTCTCTTGCACTTTTAGCACCCACACAAACAACTTGCACGCTATTCTCTCCCATCTTATGCAAAAAATATAAATTTCCAAATTGCTTAAAAAAAAAGTAAAAAAATAAAAAAGCTTTACTGAGCATAGCAAACACATCATGCAACTTCAGCTCAGAAATTCTTATACTACACATTATAGCTCTACTTGCTTTCCTGTCCACTGTGGTTTCATAAAAAAATGAAACAAGCTAAGATCACCTCCAATAGAGTTTAAAACTAATTAAGCAATAGTTTATGGGTAAGCATTCAAGTGCCATTAAAAGGATTTCAGAGGGGCAAATGCACAAATGTATGATGAACATCAAACGTATCATTCAACATCATAGAACTCTTCCCTCCTGTCTTCTCAGAGAAAATGGCTTCAAAAGCTGGATTCTTCTTCCCTGGAAATCCAATCAAGTTTAGCTAAGGGCAAGTAAATCACAAACCAATAAACCAAAACCTAGCCTCTGATTTTCAGTTTAGTATTTCAATTTAGAACATCACATCAGGTTGCACGAACATTACAGAAAACTGGTTGAAAGCGTACATTACAATCACATCTCTCCTTGGAGCCCTGTTTTCTTTTGCAGCACTGAAGTTTCTTGGTTCTTCATCTTCACTGTCTGAAGACACATCTAGGAACTGTACCCCTCTTCGACGCTTGAAATAGGATTGTTTCCTCATCCTCTTGGCTTCAGGCGTTTCTGGGATGGGAGAGTACCCTGTGCAAAACATTTCAATAGCATAAGAGACAGGAGACAATGACTTAGGACTTCAAATACTTTTATGTACTTAGAGCATCAGATAACTAGGATTTCTTCCTTATACACAGCAACTATTTAAACAAAACTCACATCCTTAGGCATGAAAATTTCCTTTAAGTAACCCTGAAGTGGTTACTTACCTGTCAAAAGATCTTCAGCCCTATTACATCAAACAAATAATTTTGATACTACCAAGTTTAAGAGATTACCTATTTTAGGTTAATAGCCACTTATGTATACATTTTTATTTTTGGAAAAATTAATAATCAGCAAAATTGTCTGGACTACTTTTCCAGGCTAATCAGGACATGGATAGAAAGGTACCGATGTATCTGATGGCTGGTTAGTGATCTGCTTGTCTTGACAGCTTTTTTGAAAGGTAACAGTACTATACTGCAGAAATTTAGGAAGCTGCACTGAGGAACTTGACGTGTAAGCTGAGAAACATAACCTATTAAGCCAGTCTTTTCCACACTACGCTCCAGACAATTCTTAGCAAGGAAACTTAGCATTTGGAAGGCTATACAGAACCTATAATCAACATATGTCAGTGTGAAGACATCTCACATACCACATGCCACATTCAATGACACTTAAAAAATTGACCCACTATGTGTGCATTACCATGTATTACGGTTTTGGTTCTGAACATGCTTGTAAGACAACGAAAAGCAAAAGCAGGCAGCCTAGTAATGTAATTCCTAAATCAGTCATGAAGAATGTATGACTAAGTCCCTCAACATCAGCTACACCTTAAACCAAATCTATTCACATATCTAGATGGGGAAAACCTGACCACACAGGGAAATCTATAAAAAACCTAACATACAAAATAGGTCCTGAAGCAGACACTGTAAAATAAAACTAGGAAAGCTACACTTTTTTAGATTTTGCCCTGTCACCCTCTTTCAGTACAGTACCAAATGCAGCTAAGGCACAGTATGCTCTAAATGCACATATTGCATATTTCAAGATGATTCTAACTAAAATTCTGGTGCTTCTGCAGGAGCCTGGACAAGGTAAAACACATAGTTCAATCCAATGCCTAAGGAGGCTAGAACCGATTTGCTACTATCTTTAGAAAACCGTAAGGAAAAAAAATAAACAATTTTTAGTTGATACATGTGGCCTTGAACACAGAGCTTCTAGCTCTTCTGTCTTTAAACCTGCACTAAACAGAACTAAATACTTGGACACAATTGCCACCCCTTAAATGTACTATTTCACATCAGTAATTGAAGAAAAGCACTCAAGGCATTTTTTGAAAGGTATGAGCCAAGAACCATTCACAGCCCGACCTAGCGCAACAGTTGCATGCATTCAAGACTTCATTCCTTTCTACCACTTCACCATTTTTACAGCCATTGCTGGAAAGAAAGAACAGTTGGTAAGCTGAGTAATTTGGTTTAAGACCAGACAAATTATGGACCCCGAAGGCATATGACTGAAGACAAGACAAACAACACATGGAGAAGAGAATATTTTCTGTATGAAAATAATCTTGCAGGAAAAAAAAGAACAAACCAAAAAAACCCACCTCACTGTGTCAGAATTTGATGGAAACAAAGATAAACCCAAACGTATAAGCAATTCACAGGAAGCTACCAGGTGATATTGGCTTTGAAAGGGAAAGGTACCCAATAAACTAAAAAAAAAAAAAATGTTAACAAATGTTACTGTGCACTACTGAAAAGGAAGAAAATAACTTGGAAATCTTGGAAATGGAGCTTAACACTGGTTAAAGGGATGGGAGTGAGTGTAACTCAGCCTTCTTTAATAACCCTACAGAAATGTAAATAATGGCTCAACAACAGTTCAAAAAAACCCCAATCCTTGAAGCCTTAAGTCTTCAGATAACCATAGTAACACACAGGAAAAATCCTACTGAAGACACAAAACACACTTCTAACCAGGCATTACTTCAGAGGGGCAAGAAGAAAGAAGAACACAATTATCTCAGCTTTTAATTCAGAAAAGAACATCACAGCCTGGCAAAGAATCATAGAATAGAATCATAGAATCATATCAGCTGGAAAAGATCTAGAAGATCGAGTCTAGCCTTTGCCCCAGCCCTACCAACCTAGTAAACGATTCCCCTCAACACAACATCCACCCAATTAACATAACATAACACAATTAACATAACATCCACCTGATCAGCATTTTGCATTGTGCTGTGATCTTTTTTGCACGCATCGAGTTGGAAAGCCAGTTGAAGACAGTGTAAGTTTTGATTAAATAAATGGCATCCTTTGATTTTTATAAATTTGGTAAGTATATCAGATAACAGGTAGGCTCAGATGATGATTATCATCGTCTGTAACAAAGTCCCAAACTGTGAGACTGCTGGCATGGTGGGAAAGTAGGGATGCTTGTCTTCTTCCTGAGGAAATCTAGACTTGAAGTTTAAGCACGTGCTATTAACGTAACATCACATAGTTTATACAGATGTATGCCAAAAGAATGTTATATCCTGCTTAGGTTAAGAAAAGGAATCTTCAGTGAGTTACTGCTTGTACCTTTCCTCAATGCACAACAGTTCCATTATGCTTAAAACCCTTAAACAAGGCAGTGAGTCTTATCTTCTGTTCTTAAATCCTTGAGCTTTCACAAAGATACCTAAATTGAGGCGCTTTTTTTCATGAGAGTTAGTTACAAGGAAGAATTGTCTTGCTTCTTCATCCTGCTTCAGCAGAGAAACCCATGTTTTAATTTCCACCTAAAAACTTCTATAATCTGGCAATTTCGTATTTCTCACTGACCGGTTTTATTAAAAAGGAGTTCATTTCTCTTGCACCAAAGAAGAATCTGCTTCCCAGGCAACGGGCAAGTTTTCCCCCCTACCTGCTGCTGCCGACCAGCCCACATACACTTCTGTGCCCCAGGACCAGGGGCACACCAACAACAGCCTCCTCCTGGCTCATTACAGTAGAGATCAGCTGGCATCAAACACACACACACACACACACACACTGGTTTTTAAAACAGACCCCCTTGCCAGTCCCCTCATCTTGGGTTGCCCTGTGCACAGATGGGCAACTTGGGCTCTCTGGTCCCTCCCTGGCTTTCCAGGCCACTCCGCACCACTGACACACCAACCTCCATGGCCCACGCCCACTGTCACTTGGTCCACATTTTCCACTCACTTCGGTCCCTCCAGCTGCTGGCACCCCAGACACATGCGCCCCCATGACCCGTCGTCCTCACTCCAGAGGCCGCCTCTTAGACCCCTGTGCACACAGACCACATGTCCCTCATCCAGGAAAGCAGCCAGGGAGGATTTTAACAAGACGGGGCTCACTATGGTGAGCACAAACAGGGCATGGCTGGCCAAGTATACTGATCTGTACACACATAGCAGACACTGTTAGCCCCTGATCCCTCTACTTTCCTCACACTTCCTCCTCTTCAAAACACTCTGATCCCTTCCCTTACCCACCTTCAGTTCCTCCCCTTCAACATCCCATAGCAAGCTCTGTATAATCCTAAATAGCTCTTACTTGCATTTCTTTAGAAATAAGTCCCATGTACCCAAAATTCACCAAACACTCTCAGTCTGAACAGTGCTTGCAACAGCCCTGCTGTTGACCCATGGTGCTAGGCATCACCTTGAGCTCAAGGTGCTGCCAATCTTCCTGTGACAATCCCAGGAGAAGCCAGGGCAGGGGGAATTCCTCCTACCAGGTTACTCAAGCTCCCCCACCCACCACTGTGCCAAGACAAGCAGTATACTCCATGGCACAACGGCACAAATGCCCCCTGTGTGGCTGGTGTTCAAGAAACAGGAGCTCCTTGCTGTTGATAGTGTCTGACTTACGTCATGACAAGATGGGCAAGAACACAGAGCAAGAGAGACCAGGTAAAAGAGACTCCAGAATTAGATAGAGAATAGCTATGCTTTATTAAGAGCCTCAGTGAAGGACGACAGACAACAATATACTCTGAAATGGAGTGGTGGGTGGAGTCACACGGAAAAGACACGGTGCAACGGATACAAGTCACTCCTGGGGAGCTTATGATTGAACTCCAGAGGAAAATTTTTCACCATGAGAGCAAAGAGATACTGAAATAGTCTTCCAAGTGAAGTGATGGATTCTCCAATTTGAGACAGTTTTAAGGCTCAGCTTGACAGGGTGCTGGGTCGTCTCATTTAAACTGTATTTCTTTAAGGGGTTGGACTAGATGATCCTTGAGGTCCCTTCCAACCCAGTAATCTATGATTCTATGATCTCCTACACCAGAGAGCTTTAAATCACGAATAAGAAAACAGATCAAAACAACAACACAGGGAAGATCCAGCGCAGTCAGCTACAAAACTGCTGGGAGACTTGAGTTTTAATGATACAACTGTCAGTATAAGTCCTCATATAAAAGGATTTTACATGCTCCTAATGCAAATAGAGCATCACGGGCATCCTCTACTCTCTAGCAAGTAAATCCTTTCTTAAAAGTCATGTGCCTATAATCCAAACACTAGCGGTGCTTTCTCAGCTGCTAACTCCGGAACCAAAATTTCAAAAAAGGTAGTTTCTTTTGCCTCCATTCACTACCACAGAAACTTGCTGAGTCAATCTCCTAGAGAATGTAACACCAGTTTTCAAAGCTGATTTGCCAGCAGAGATAAGACACAGAAGAGGCCAGAATAAACTCATCTGATAATCAAAAGCACAGGTGAGCTACACTATGTCTACTTCTTCATCTGTGATAACAGGTCTCAATTTTAATTAAATTATAAAAATCTAAAGCTTTTCTATCACTTTCCAAACATGATAATTATGGTAATGATTTTTAGAAGAACCAGAAGTGTTATTTTGCAAAGCAACCTTGTTATTTTGAGAAGCCCATAAATCTGTAAATTTTGGATGGCCTAAAAATTACTAGTTCTGAAGCAGTAACATAGTGTCCCAAGATAGGCCTCCCTGCAACTAAACCCTACATGTTGGCAGTAGAAAGCTTCCCAGAGGTACCTTCTTCTATCTATCCATGTTCGGAAAATGTGTTGTCCTTAATAGAGTTGCTTTGCTTCCCCTGAAAAATATATGCATCTTAATAAAGAGAAGAGCAAGAGAGACCTTTTTATTTGATTTAAACATAAAGATGCAGGCAAACTTATTTCAGCAATTCATCTCCAGCAAACTAAAATAAAGCAGAAAAATTCTGACAGTTGAGAAGTTGGGCTAGCCAAGGAAGGGCTACCACAATGTGACAGAAATACAAGATGCATCAAATGATGTGAATAGAAATATCAACACAAGTCCACAAGAAATAGAAGTTCACATCTCTACTGAATTAACAGAACTGATCAAGCCGGTCTTCATGATCTTTGCCTTGTAGGTTAGACAATATTCTGAACGTAGTCAGTCATGCTCGCAGGAGCAAGTAGCATGACATCAAATGACAGGTACTCATGACAGCTTTGCTAAGAAACATCTTTATTGGATTTAAAAAGAAGAAAAGGAAGCTCATAAAAATAACACTGTCTTAAAAATATGTTTTCTTTATAATATAAACCTTAGAAGAGGTTTAGATTTAAACAAAGAGCATTTACTGCTTCTCTTCATGTCCTGTCATTTTCTTTTTACTTTAAATAGCAATTGCTGTCCAGTCTTCACGACAACTAACTCCTACACCTGTAAAACACTGAGATGCCTGGAAAAAGTGTTCTGCCTCCCTCCCCAAAAAAAGCAGTATTTCCCTCACTCTCTCCACTTACTCTCCTGAACAGAATCACTTCTTAAGAGGGAGGGCGGAGGGGGAATAGGACAGGAATCACATATGTAAAATAAAGAGTCCTCACGTTTAGAGCAAATTATAACCTCGTAGAGTAGTAACAGATTAAACAGTTATTGCCACAGCATGTAATTACTGGATGTAGAATCTCCTGACTATAGGTAATCAAAAAGGACTGTTAAGGAGTGCCTGCAATCATAAGACCAGGACTTGACTCTAAAACCAGAAATAAAATTCAGCTGCATCCCTAAGTGGAGATCTAAACAAAACCCAAACCCAACAATTGATTTTTGCTATCATACAAAAGAGACTCCATGAGAATAACTGGATCAAACTGCCTATGATCATATGGAGACAGTGTTAAGTTATGGATGAAGGTACTCAAATGTAACTGTTTTTAGAATGTGAGAGCAAATATTTTGTTTCGTTTAATCAGTAAACACACAGCTTCAACTGCTCTTTAAAAAACTTCACCTTGAAAAAAATTTTTTTTAAATCATACTACAGTCTTTTGAGAAAGACAGACCTAGTGCAGAGCCGTATTACATTGCCCTATAATTCTAAATATAACCTCCTACACAAACCATACACCACATTCTGAAAGCCAGATTCTTCTCTCCCAAATAAAAACAAAGCTGAGGTAATACTTGGAGGTTTACCACACTTACTAATACTGCACTACCAACATCCTCAAATGGAAAGCAATTTTCACATAGTTTTGGAAAGCAGTATCAAATGCATGCTGCTGCTCAAGTCTACAAATTAATTAATATTCCACTCTCAAACAGAAGTCTCTTGCTGTGATGCTTTCAACATCATAACTTGAAAGTACAGTCATTTGGGCTAAATATTTAAATAGTACAGAGGATGTGAACAAAAAATAAATTTATCATCAATTACAAGATTCTACATAGCAGTTCAATTTCATCTACAACTTTTGATTCACTGGTGAAGCTTTGTAAGCATGCTTTTTGACTAGAAATATAATTTTGAAATTCACAATCCATAATTATTCTAATACAGTTGTGCTCCATCTCTACAACTGGAATAATCTCATTACCTTAATACAACAGGCTATTTACATATTTATAAACACGTAATTGCAAACCAAGATGCTAACTTCACTGTTTTTTCATAAGACTAAAAGAAACCAAATGTGTGTATTATTTAGTAACTAATACTTAATTTTACAGAAAATTGTAGTAAGCCACTCCAACGGGTTTCTCCACCTCTTTAGAGAGGTATTTTTCAGATACAATTTGATAACTGTCCTTACAGTTGGTTTCTACCCCTCAGTTAAGTGGTGCTCAGAATTACCACCTACAACTTGGCTACAAAGTCACTGAAAGCCTATATAATTTTCCATACACACAAGTGTACAAAGATGACCACTACTTCTTGCCGTCATACTATAGATGGTTTATTAAAGCGTATCTTCAATACAATTCAACAAGCAGCATTACATACATATGTACTCAGGGTGCAGAACAATCTACCAATAGTTTGTTCTGGGAAAACAAAACAAATTAGGCTAAGATGATAATGGCTTTTTATGACATAATAGATACAATCTGACTATATTTTTCCAAGATTAAGGAAATTAATCATATCCTTGTTAGACAGGTATTTCAGGACACCTGACAAAACAGAAATTTCAAGAAAACTCCAGGAAATTATATTGAACCATGTGCGCTCCCTGAAAGAAAAAGTCAGATTTAGAAATTCTCTATACGTATACAACATGATTGCATGATACCAAATGAAATGGGACAAAAAAAGCCATCAGCTATTTAATATTTTTCTTTTTGTTTGTGTAAGTGGAAAAAACCCAACTTCCTCTCATTTCCTCAGTTTCATGGACTCATATTTTGTGAAACCACTGTGTTTGTCTTCAGAAAAAAATACAAGTAATTGCTGTCCTCACATTTATTGAGCATTAGGGAAGGTTATTTTTATTAGCTTGGTATAAACTGTTTCTTGTACAAAACAATACTTTGACTTAACATATTTAGCAGCAGAGAGAGCACACAAAAGTGCCATAGGCTGGTCATCTCCATACCTTCCCCATGATGATATAAGAGGAAAAAAACCCAAATAGCCGTTCATTTTATTTGACCTAAAGAAAGAAAACTACTGTCTTCCTGTCACTAATTAGGAAACAAGATGGAACAGACATCTGCTCATCAAATCTAGCTTCCTCTCTTAGATTTAAGTTCCACAACTTCTCTGGCTAACCCACTCCAGCATCTCAGCATCCTCACAGTAAACAATTTCTTCCTAATATCTAATCTAATGAAGCATTAAGTAAACGTAAAACACTAGTAATTACACCTCAATTTTAAATGCTAATTAGCATACCAGTTCTACACTAGCATCTGTGTGCATGGACTCTTACTTAAGTGAATATTTTGCTGTAATTCTGTCCACACTTTTATTCTACTCTGTGTTACTGGTAGCTACCATCATCTCCCACTACTTTTCTTCACAATTACTTAGCCTTCCACAATGGTTCCGCCTTTAGGCTGCCCTTCATCCTTCCTTTTATTACGTCACATTTAAACTCATATTCATGCCTCTAAATTGCATATTACACACCATCTCCTCCTCAGTCCTACCGCTGCAGAACATAAGCCAAGGGAGACTAGTATTTTCAAAAGCTCCACAGTTTGTCACCCGTGGTAGTTATGGTCTACCGACATGCTCCCACCAACAAAACCAAGTCCACAGAGAGATTAAAGAAAAAAATAACACTAAAAAGATAAAAACCAATCACGAAGACAAATAAGGCACAAGCCAAGCAGCATCATTTGTTATCTCACCTCTACATTCACAGTTCAAGAAGGGTACCTGCATTCCACAATTTCTACACCACACAAAACATGGATTTATTGCAAACAGGGAGAACACACCTCTTTCCAAGTGCATTTCCTCAGAGTGCTATTTTTTTCCACACAATCCATTACAAACCATTGACATGAAGAAATCACAACTAACAGTTGCTTGCTTCTTGTGTTAAGTTCTCCCTACCACTGAAACATCCTCTCTACTGGTGGACAGACTGCTTAATTCCACACTGGCAACTCACAAGCCAAGATTTAGAAGGCTTTTAATATCTTAAACATAAAGCGTCAATTAATGTTTACTAATGTAAACATGAGACCACCCCAGTCAACTGAAAACAGCGAACATGTACAAAAAACAAAGTTCATGGAATAGTAAATATCAATCTATTCATATCGATTTGGCACACTTTTAAAAGAGGAACTCCTCCCTGCACATGAAAGGTTTTCTGTTATCGCCTAGATAAGGTACTTCCTTCCATCAAGGAAAAACTGTATGTAAAACATATATAGTTTAACAACACCAACTGATATTGCTGCTCCACTACTGACTAAATGCATATAACACTCATATCCTGAAATCTGTAACAGAAGTTATATGGAACATCCAAAATGCATAAAATAACCAGCAACAAATAATTTTTGCTCTTCCATTCTTACTCCTTCAGTAAGAGAAGCTACTGATGAATGTGACAATACAGTTGACAGCTATTATAATTGTTTATTATTATTAACTGAAGAATTCAAACAGAAACATCACATCTGCAGTTTATCAGCCAAACAAACCAATAAATTACTACACAAGTAAGTTTTCCACACTTCCATGAAAAACACAAGCCACTGCCAGGAGAGGACAAACACTACTACAAAGCTATTAACACAGTCAGCTTGTAAGGATCAGCAACAGGTTTCTCAGCCCATTATAAAACCAGGCCTAACTGAAAAGAATATGCTTTCTTCCTTTTAAGTTGTGTGACATTGCACACTGCATTAGCCTAGGACCCTAGCAAAACCAAATTAAGGGTATGTAGTGTTGCATTTATCAGACAAATAAAAGTTATTTTTTTCTTTGAAAACCTTGTTACTATGTTAGTGTAAAATAAGTATCAGTAAAGACAACAAATAGGAAAGCACAACATACTTTAAACATTAATGTTATTGCTTGTCTATTCAACTAGAAAAAATAATTTCAGCTTTAGTTACGAGAAGGTTTCCAGTCTGACTGTAAATGCACAAGTTCAACTACAGCGAGCACCATTACAAACAATATATCATTTTGTGGAAATTGCCGTGAAATATACATATGCATAGAAAAGCACATTCGTAAAACAAGGAAAGAGGAGGGGGAAAATATCAAGATAACAGGCAACAATTATTTTATCTCTAGAAAGCAAATCAGTTACACTGTTCTTATACTACACACAAAAGCCCCAACTCACCAGTTATGTCTGTCACATCCGATGCTGGCGTATCTGGCCTGCTGCTGTCATCGGCAGCTTCCTCCTCATCCCCTCCAGCAGCACCACAAGCAGAATGAGCCGCCTGCACCTGTGCCGCCGGCGGAGACACGGGCTCCTGCTCCCCGCTCTTTCTCTTCCTCTCGAAGCGAAACCGGTCCAAGTTGTAGAGACTCATGTCCTTCACCCGTCGGCCCCGTCTGCGGGGGCAGGAGGGCAGAAAACGGGCTCGCCTGGGCGGTTTCTGCGGGGAAAGCCGGGAGGAGGGAAGGTGGCGGCGGGGCTTAGCGGGTGCGGCTCGGGCACACGCCGGACAAGGCACCGGCGGCCGCTCCCGGGCGCGACCCTTCCCGT
>NW_009722400.1:0-7149 GCF_000703405.1 Apaloderma vittatum
GAGCTCCCGAAGGTAACGCCAGCACCTGTGTCCCTTCCCAGCCCCGTTCTGCCGGCGCTAGGTGAAGCAAAGCACCAAAAAAGCGAATTTTCCCGTTGAATTACACCTCCTGCTTTCCTTTTTGCTTGGCTCGGTGGTGGTGCTGGAGCCCTTTGCCTGGATAAAATGGGGACGAAAGGGGGTTTGGGGGCTGTTAGTGCTGGGGACTGCCCTCACCCGGGTTTCCAAGCTGTGCGGCTCACCCTCTCCACCCGCGCTCTTCCCCCGCACCCTCAAACCATCATTAAAACACGTCTCTTCCCTTCAGGCGCGCTGACACTTCGTTAAGTAGAACCCGAAACCCTGCTCTGGTGGCGATGCCCGAGCCGCTAATAACCCTTAACGAAATCCCGTGAAACGCTGAAACTCTGCTCCGGCGTGGGAGTTTCTGGAAGGAGAAGTGAGCTGTGCTCCGCGCCTGGGAGTTATTCACCTGCCGAGCCCATCCCTGGGCTGGCATCGTAACCTCGCTGCAGATGGAGCGGCTGTCTGCCATCCCAGTGAGTTTGTCCTTGGGTTGGGGGAGATTTCTGGGTTTTGAGAGGACAAGCCGGGTACCGTGCAGTCCCTTGGCTGTTGGGTGAAGGCACCAGGGTGGGCAATAATAGTGATGGTCCCTTTCCCCTGCACTTCACAGTGTCCTGGGCACAGGCAAAACCCATCCAAATGTCGTGGTGAAGCCTCTTTGCGTCGTGGTTGTCAATGAAGACCTTCCCCTGAGTCAGGAAGGGCTCCTTTTAGCCCTTCCCCTCTTACAGGGCTTCGTTCCCAGCAAGGCTTTGTCCCAGTCTCATTCCCGGTGGCTTCTCAGCTCAGTGGGACGGCAGCAATGAGTGCTCATTCCCAAGGACACACATGGCTCTGCCGTTCATCCGTCTGATCGCAGGGATGATTTTTCTGCCTTCTTTCAGAGTGGGCTGTGCGAGGTGTCATTTCCCTTTCCCAGAGGAAAACCATCCATTCTCCAGGGTGCGGAACTGCCTACTCGTATATAGGAAAGAATCCTCACCTCTTGGTTTTTGTTTTTTTTATTTATTTATTTTGTCTGAAGTGTAAGAGATGCTCCTAAACCCCAATAAACTTCTGGAAATAAGGTAGATTAACAAAAAAAAAAGCCTGAAGATGAAGGAATGCCAGCACAACAGTGATTTCATTTGCCTGCGCGTGTGCTCTGCAATGCAGTCAGGAGGTACGAGGCATCCTGCTGCGATGCCGCAGGGCCCTGGCAGAAGCGATGGGCTTTTGGGGAGAGAAAGGCAAGAATTGTAAGGATTAGGGTTTTATTGCTTTTCCAGCTCTGTTTTTGTTCCTGTCATCTTACCGTGAGTGCACGGAAAATCCCCAGGGCTTGGGGACAAGCATGGGCCAGCAGCCAGGATGCCGAGTCCTCCTCTCAACCCTGGTTTGCTGAACGACCTTCAGCAAGCTGCTTCTTTCCCCTTCTTTTCCCACCCCTTTTGCAATGGGAAATGCTCTATCCCAGGATAGCTGCTGCCAGCTGGAGATTTCCCCGCACGGGGCGGAGGTTGCCAATAAATCACCGGTTTCGCAGCAGGAGAGCAGAGCCCGGCTGTGCAGGAACCTCTCCGTGGGCATTTCCAGTCCTTCCTAGGTGCATCTTTGCAGTTGTTCTGTTGCCTGAGAGCTCTGGCAGCTTGAGCTGTACCTTTCTGGTTCGGTACTCCTCATCTCCAGGGGTCAGCAGGTGCTTGGGAAAAATCCTACTTTCCTTTTTCCCTTGATGCAGAAAGCCTGGAGCTCCCAGGAGTGCTAAGCACCACGTCATCTTACTCGGATGCTGTGCTATTTTTGGAGATGTGGAGACCTCAACAAGTGCTTTGCTGGAGTTCATCTTAAAATTTTGAACTTTTCCAGCATCCCACTAGGTCCAGATCATTAGCATGGGGGTCAAAGCCCAGAGGATGCTGATTAAAGGACCTTATCTTTGTCACCTAGGAGCAAACATGATTACCCTGGCTTCTCTCCCATTATGTGGCACGGGCTGAAGCCTAATTAGCAGGACCCTGTTTGTCAGCATAGGTGAGGCTCGATGCTTCTCTGGAAAGAGAGGGGGAAACTTCCTCTCTGGATAGAAAGTCAGGAGCATCCTTTGCATATTTTTAAATTAAACCTCCCTTTCTGGAGGTCAGCACGGTGCCTGGAGGCAGATACAATTAACATATAAATTGCAAATCAATGCTGGTGGCCGAGATGCAAGGGAGGTATTTACCTTATCACAGTAACGCTCTTGAGAGATGGAAAAATCTCCCGGATGGACAGTCACAGGTGGTGGAGGAAGGCAGCAGGGACCAGTATTGTTTGATGAGTAGCCTTGAGCATGTGAAGGAAAGGCACAGAGCCCCCAGGGCCGCAGAGATCTCCAGCAAAAGCTGTGTTCCAGGGGAAGGATCAAGGGGAGCTACTAGAAAGCCACAAACCAAAATCTGGATTTTGCAGATTCTACCGTTGTTAGGTTTTATTTCTTGGAGGCTTGAAGTAGTTGGTCTGGTGCGAGTCATGGATGTGCTCTCCGTGTGTTAAACCTCTTTCCCGGGCACCGGTGGCAACCAAAAGCCCAGGAGAGCGTTAAAGCAGAAAGTTATTGGAGACAGTGGGGTGGAGATGGCTTTGGCTCGTGACTGATGCAGAAGCTTGGGTGACAAGGACATTCCACAACAGAACTCAATATGTCAAGCCCGCTCCCATCGTGCGTGGGACTGCACCGCCACCAGGTAGAACCCTGCAGCGAGTGATTCATCCCACCAACAGCCTCCAGCCGTGACCACACTGTGTCTTGCAGAGGTGCTGGATGTGAGCCTGCCCTGCCTCTCAGCCATCCATCACCCTGTGGCTTCCAGGGCAGCTGCAGCCTCAGCCCACGAATCCATGGACAGCCTCAGGTTTTGCCTTGCTGGCAGGGTGACATTGCTAGGGCTGATTTCTCCTCCCAGCTGTAGGACCACTCACTTCATGGTGCCCCTCAACAGCTCAGGGCTCCACAGCTTGTTGCTGGTGGAAGTCTCCTGGCAGTGTGGATGCTGGTCCTGAGCAGCAGGTGCCAAGCTCACTCCCTTCGCCTGAGCCCCTTCACCTTTACCTTTCTCATTTTGAGAGGAAATGATTTACTTGTCATGTCATCAGGCTGGCCACTGAAAAGTCTTGATCCAACCAGAAGTCTTTGCAAGCCCGTGCCTACCCTGGTCCATCCCAGCTCCGTCCGGGTCCAACCTGTGACACAGCTCTGCCTGACGCCTCACATAAGGCACATGATTAAGCTTTGAGTTATCAGCCAGAAAACTCAGGGTTTAAATTATTTACCTGTGCAGGGAAGGTTTCCCTGTCAGGAGGTGTTAAAGCAATGCTGGGAAGACAGCTCCTGTTTAACCTTCCCTGAGCTGTAACGAGATCGAGTTTGTCATCTCGCCATACTGTTGTCACTTGGTGGCTGTAAGCTTTCAGGCTGGCTCTGGAGCCTGTCAAACTCCATCCACTGCTAAAAGTTGTACGATGGGCTCAGGATGGGTTGTGTTGCCTGATGGCTGGGATAACTCCTCTCGGTCCCCTCCATCCCCTTGGGTCAGGTGGCAAAGGCTGGACTTGGAGGGCATTTGGTACCGTGGGACAGAGCTGAGACAAATCCCATGTTTTTCAGCTGAGCCGAGATTCTTTGAGGGGGAAGAGAGTTGCCAAAGAATCAGCTTAAGACAGCCTGTTAATGCTGAAAATCCTGGATGCATGGTGCCAGGAAGCTGCACCCACGCTGGCCGGTGAGCCGGGTCTCCTGGCAGATCCCCAGCATCATTTCCAGCCGCGCTGCTTCCACCCACGTCCCTCCGGCAGCGAGGGGCTGTCCCACCGTGCCCTCCTCACAGAGCCCCCCAAAGTCCCCCCTGCCTTCCCAGCTATGGGCAACGTCCCCTGTGATCAAAGACACCTCGTGTTTTAAAGGCATTAAGCCTAATTTTTACGTAGCTTTATCTCTTTGTGGCTTTCTGGCGTTAGGTCAGGATCCCTCTGAGGAGGTTGATACCGGTGGAAAAACTCCCCTCATCCCAAAACCACCGAGGAAACCTCTGCATCAGCATCTCCCCAGGCTCAGCCTCTCCCTAAACCCTCTGTGCTTGGGCACAAGAGGGCACTAAAACACCAGCGTGATGGGTCTGTGAGCCCAGAGCGAGCTGCTGGAGCCATAAAGTCCTTTCTGGCCTTCCCCGTGACCTGCCAGGGTCCAAGCACACCGGGAGCGAGCAAACACATCCAGAGGATGCTCCTGCCCCACGTCCGTCCTGAGCCCTTCCCACTAAATCCCATCGCCTTAAACGAGCGGAGCGAAAGCCTCCTGCGGGACCAGAGCTGGTTTCTTCTGGGGCTGGGACCAACAAGAGCAACCAAATCCCTTGAGGTTTGTGCTCGCTGGGGTCAAACACCCACAAAGCAAAGAGCCCCTTCAGCTGCTGGGGTCAGAGCAGGGGGGGACCGCGAGTGGCTGCGCTTGGCAACCCGGGGAGAGCTTAATTGGTATTAATCTCATCAATGCAAATCATATTAGCCCTCCTAGAAACACTGGGCCTTTACCAATAGCAACGCTGACTATTCCATCTAAATCAAATTTACCGGCCTATAAACATTAGTACATGCCACAGACATATTCACCCTCCTAAAAAACCCATCAATTGCTGCCTGACTATATTAGTGGAAATAAATTACAGAGCTTTATCTCTTTGCCATCATTATGGGTGAAAACCATATAAAAGAGACACTCAGAAGACGCTTTTGTCTCAATTGTTACAGAAGTTGCCGATGCTGTTCGGCGCCTTCGAACCGCTGTGAATTGCCTATAATTAAGGGATTTGAAAACCTTCAATGGCTAAATGATAAAAGTGTCCTTTTTGCATGCCCTGAAACACCTGTTTGAGCAATTTTTGTGCAGGTGAGGAGAGTAAAAACCAACTTATTAAGCATTATGCTTTGGGAGGGATGCAGAACGGATCCTTTTACACCATTTTTTTAGTGGCGAATGAACAGGAGAAGTTGTCTTGTAGGGGAAAAATGGGTTTGTGCTGTTCAGAAGATTCTGAGGTGGCTTCATTCCAATGTGAGCATCTCTGGAAGAGCAAAACATCCAGTGGAATAAGGGTACAAGAGGGAAGAGGTGGCTGGGAGGGAACTGGGTGAGAACTGAGGCTCATGCTTCAAGCAGGCAGGTGGTTAACCATGTGAGCAAGCCTCTGAAGGATTGGGTGGGTTTTCCTGTGGAGACTGGGTGGCTTGAGAGGGGCTTCATTCCCACCTGAGTTTTTGGGGAGCTGGGGGAGATGGAGTGGCTTGTGGTGCTGAGAAGGCTGATCCCATCAGATGTTCCTGTGAATCTGTGGCAGGGGGAATGAGGGGTAAGGTGGGGAATAGGAGGCTTCAAAGCTGTGGGATGTGTCTGCAGTTGTCTCCATGCCAGGGACAAGCCCTGTTCTCCCCAGACCCTCCAGCGTACCCAGGGGTCTCAAACCATCCTTCTTCCCTCACCACATCATTACCTTGTTCTTCTTCCCTGCCCTGGACGTGGTGTCCAGGCTAGTTTTAACGTGCTCTGCAGTAAATGCATTTGGGGACATCATCTCCTTAAATGCTGCCCAATCTGTTGGCTTTTCTGCCATTTCCCACCCAGTGAAGCCACACTGGGGTGCTGCAGGTGGTCCCATGTCCACTTGGCCCTTCTGAGCAGGGTAGAGGCTCCCAGCAGAGCTGATCTCTCTCTTCCAGCTCATCGGCTTTATCTCCTCTTGAGTGTCCTCACTCATCAGCCTGGGTGGTGGCACGTTTCTTGCTCCCAGCTGGCAAGGGTTAGAATAAGTCTCCCATTCCTCTGCACCTCTCTGCTCTTTTTATCGAAATCTTCTCTTCCAGGTCTGTCTCAGGTACGTGGTACTCCTGTTACCATAGCAATGTGTCTCACCATCTCACAGGCTTCAGCACACTTCTCCTTGTAACGTCGTCGCTGCTCAGGAGAGGAGCTCTACTGTCCCCACGATACTCATGGTGGAGGGAAGCACTCTGATGAAGAAGCTCAACATGGGAACCAAAAAGCCCCTGAAAGCTCCGAAGCTGGCAAATGTCCAGAGCAGAGGTGACCATCAGTGGTTGTTCCTCTTCACCAGCACTCAGCCCCAAAGCAGGGTGTCTTGTTTGGCTCCACCACTAATGGTGCTCACATCCTCATCCCCCCTCTCTGTGCTTGGTGACAAGAAGTGATTAAGGGGTTTAATAATTTGGATTTATTTTTTGCTTCTGTCTGAGGCTGTTCAAGGAACAATAAAGTGACTCCAGTGTGATTATGGCTTAGTACAAGCATCCAGGGATGCTTCCCTTTGGCAGCACTAACGTTGGTCTGATAATATCTGTGAGGGCAGGTGTCCCCTAAGGGACACCTCTAGGTACCCAGGATGGGCTCCTCTAGGATGTGTGCAGAACATTCACGGTGATTTGCAGCGAATTTTGGATTTTCCTTTTGGTGAAATCAAATGCAAAAGAGATGCATGCGCCTGACAGCTGGGCTGTGGAGCTCTTGGTACCTCGTAGGCTTATTCATTGACAGAATTTGTATTTAATGCAGGAACCTGGCTCCAACCCAGCCTTCTGGGGCCTCCCATGATGTCTTAATGCTGTGTCTGCCCTTTGGCAAGGGAAGCATGGAAAGAAAAGGAAACCCCACAGTAATGGGATACTGCTGCATGAGTCTGCAGAGGGGCTGAGAGCACAGCTCAAGGGTCTCAGAAGGAGCTGGAGGGCAGCAGCCCCTATTCTGGGGTGATGGGGAGCTCAGCTCTCCAGCAGAAATAAAAATCCAGTGCTTGTAACCAGAGGAAACCCCACAGTAATGGGATACTGCTGCATGAGTCTGCAGAGGGGCTGAGAGCACAGCTCAAGGGTCTCAGAAAGCACCAGGTTATGGTGCCACATGGCACCTTCCACCAGCCCCCAATTTGCCTGGATCTGCCTCCAGAATGGGTTGCGAGCCTGCAAAATCTGGCTCCTCTCTCAGCTGAATCCATCTTTCTCCAGGGTGAGCTAAATCCTGCCCTGAAGTGCAGCTGGGGCAGACACTGGGGTAAGTGT
>NW_009722400.1:7180-21953 GCF_000703405.1 Apaloderma vittatum
CGGCGTGCCACGGGCTCCTGCCTGTGTGTGGTCTGCCACATCTTGCTAAATCGATGGAAATGGGATGCTGCAGGGTCCTTCATCCCTGTGCCAACACTCGCCTGGAGCACTCAGGACCCCGCCACATGCTTTAGTCCAGCACTGACTAATTACCACAGTGGTTGCCAGCTTGGGTAGCTGGACACCACCTAAATCCTTCTGCTTAATCTGGGCTTGATGGGCAGATTGGAAGAAGCAGGAGGTAACCACCATCGAGGGGTCCAACCCGCCTGTCAGCTCCCCTCTGCGGACGGGCACTCTTTTAATATCACATCAACTCTAATTGACTTCTCACTAATCTTTGCAAATCGCCCTCTTAATGATAGTTACAACTACAGCGTGTGCAAATTACCCTGCTGACACCTACACATGTACCAAATGCCTTTGCTTATTCGTGTAAGCCAGGCAGGAAATCTTTTAAAGCCGAAAGGTCAGGAGTGAGCGCGGGATGGGAGAGCATCATCTCCTTGGCAACTGCTTGGCTGGACTGTTTCTCCGAGGGGCTGTTTGCAGCATCCCTCCGGTTGCTTCTCCATCCTGTTGCACCCTCGTGCTGGGCTTGGCTGTAGGATGGACTCGGATGTGGGATGGCCTCTTCCCTTGGAGTGGGAGCAGAGTATGGACTTTCCTTCCTGGGGAGTCCCGGCGCAGGGATGCTACTTGGAGCACGATGTGGTGGGGGTGGGCTCTGTTTTCTGTGCTGTGATACTGGCAGAGCTGAAATAGAAACCAAGGGGAGGGAGTTTGATCTCTTGCTGATTTCATATTTTGCCAGGAAGGGGCAGTGGTATGGGGGTACACTCTCTGAGCCATCTGCGTTTCTGGTGGAACTGAGACCCTTTCTATCTTCTCCCAGCCCCATCACAGCAGCCAGCACCTTGCATCATGTCCTGCCCGCCAGCAACGCCGCAGCGGCGCCTGGAGCTCCTGGGCTGGGGGGTGTAAATGGCTTTTGTGCCTCAGGAAAGGCTGATGACTGTTTAATTGGACACCTCCATGTCATCTGCATGCAAAGGCCAACCTGGGATCATTGAAACTGCTATTTCCATGCAAGGTCAGAGTTAAAGCACTTTTCTGGCTGACTCTGGTGCTTTGGTGACTTGGGTTTATCACCTCCCAAAATGAATCACCTTTTAGAGGTGCAGCAGGTGATGCGATGAGCAAATAATAACTCGTGGCGGCTCATCTTTGCCGTCACGCCGGGATTTTTGGCAACCCTTGCGGGCACAAGGCCAGCAGTGTCTTGTCTCTGTCCACAGTGCCGATGGAGATCCTCAGCTCTTGTGGAGATTGTTGGCTGAATAGAGAAGAGGGACCCAGATTAATGCCTTGTCCAAGAGGAAGGTGGGTGGCACTTGATGAGTTTGGAAAGTAACTGGTTCACCAGCCAACAAGGGGGTGGTCTCCTCTGCCTCTGGAGGACATGGGGAGGAGCTGAGATTACCAGGGGTTGCACATTTAAGGAACCAAGCACACCAGAGTATGAGAAACCAGGCTCTCATTTCCATTGCTCACAGAATATCTTGGTTCTCCTCCTTTTTCCCCCTTTGATATAACTCTGGATTTTCTTATTGTCTGCATAAAAAGGTGATCCCTCTTTAAACGCTGCCAGATGATAGATGATGGCAATGAGTTCCAGAGGCCAAGTGTGTCATGCCGTTATGAGTTTCTCTAGCGAATTTTATTTAGCTGTTTCAATCCCTCGCTCTCACTATGGAGATTTGGAAGAGCACGATCCCTCTCACGGTGTGGGAAGAAATGCAGTGATGGGGCTACCCATCAGGAAGTCATGCTCAAGGTGGTCTCGAGCACTTCTTCATCCATTGACATGTCTTCAGCTACATCCAGCCTCAGCTTTAAAACATCCATAATTAATGCCTCTGCTAAAGACAAACAGTGTTCAGGAAGATTTATCATTTCTTCTCTAGTAATTACCTGTCAAAATTAAAATAATGGCCTTTTAGAAGGAACGGAGGGTTTTTTTCTTTAATTAATTAAGTATGCAGCTTGTCATGCAAAATCAAGGTCATCAGGATTGAGATGGAGATGGCTGCCTCACTACCGCTGCTCTTCTCCCAGCCCAGCCTGGACCCTTGAGGGAAGAGTTGGGGGAAGTATTTCAGGAGAGCGGAGGGGATTTATTCAAGAATGTGTCTTCTTGATGAGCCCAAACTATATTTGATATGTACATTATTCGCTGTGCTATAGGCCCTTCAGCCTGTGCACCCTGGACAAGGATGCTTAGAAGAATCTGTCAAGGACCAATCTGCGCAGGCACAGACCAACACGAGGTTGGCTACCCTCAAGATGTGGCTGAGACCTGCTGGCTTTGGAGCTCCTCTCCTGCCAGTCTCCAAGCAGGGTTGTGAGACCTCTTGTCACCATCCAGCAGGCAAGTCCTCCATCACAGGCAAGGAAAAGGCAACCAGGTTGTTCCTCACATTCCGGGTGTCCCAGGAACCACCTGGCACTACGTCCTGGTTAAACTGGTGTGAACATCCCTTGTCCTTGCTGTGTGAGGGTTAGCTGCTCTTGGAGAAGCAGATAGCAAGCTCTGGATAAAGCTGGGATGTCACAGAGGTGTGAAACAATCTCCAAACACAGATACTCCCAACGGAGCCCCAGGGGCACGAGGGAAGAGGAGGGACAGTGCCAGCACGGGAAGGAGGGGGTTCTTGCCTTGCTCTCTTCCACCTCCATCCATGCACCTGGGGGGAGATGGACATCCCTGCTCCTCCTCCCAGTCCCACCTTTTATATTCTCAGGTGCATCCGTGAAAGAGCCTGTTGCTTTTTGATTGAGACCTCTGGATCCCTGTGCTCGGAGATGCTCTTCTCCGGAGCGCCGGTGAGCTGGCTGTGCAGGCTTCTTTCCCGCTGATAACAGACTCTATTAGCATGAAGGATTGCTTTCGGCGCTCCAGTGAAAAATGTTAGCTTTCTTCAGGAGAGGTATCTATTGGGTTAGGATTACACTGCCCATAAATAATGGAGACAGGCTCAATTCCAGGCGCTTCCCCAGCCCATAATTGGAACGCGATTATAAATTGTAGACATCTACTTTGTGCTATAAAGCAGGGTCACCCGCTCCCGAGGGTCTCAGCGTCCCCATCCCACGCCAGGCTTGGCTGATGCCTTTAGCGAGCACCAGGCTGGACACGGAGGGTGTCTGCAGAAAATGTGGGCTTTGTGGAAAAGAAAATAGAAGAACTTCTGAGAAACCAAGACCTTCTCCAGTGATTTGTTCTTAGATTATTAAATTTTCTCTTTTTTTCCCCTTTCTGTTTTCTGTGTGTGTTTTAAAAAACTGCTGAAATGCCAACTTTCCATCAAAAAAAGGAATTTGATTTAAATTTTCAGCCAGCCCTACCTTTCTTTTAAACTCTTCTCTGAAGATATGTAAAGGGTGTGATAAGAACCATGCAGAGGTGATGGGGACAAATGGCCCATGTCTTCTCCCCCCACCATACACAGTGACCTAACACTGACACTTATTTTAATGTATTATTGAGCTAATCATTTGTACAGACAAGAGCCTTTTAGCCATCAATGTGTTTGATTTCTTTAGAAATACATCTCTAAGATGCTCAAGGAGACGTGGTTGTTTTTTTTTGCACAGCAGCAGATGGAGAGTCTCAAATGTTACAGGTGCAGAAGACCCAGGAATCCAGGGTATGGGATCACGTCCCCATGTGGGATATGGGATAAAAACCAGACACACATCTGTAGGAAAGTGGTTTCTGTGGTTCCTAAAAGTGCTTGGGGCAAAGGCTGTTTGGTGTCACAAAAAATAATAAAAGAAAACAAAAGATGTTTAATAGTTTCATTGCAGTGCTTAATTATCTTCGCAGTGAAAACATGAGTATTAAAGCGTGCTCTAATCTCCTGGTCTCAGCAAGAGCTGCTGTCTTAGAACAGGAGATGGGGAGGACAAGGCTACTGGATGTGATGGTGTTGAGGTTCCTGATGGCTCGGGATGTCCCCAAACCACAGACAGACACAAGGTGACAGCTGGAGCCAGGAGGAGGGTTGCTGGGGATGTTGGCCCTCTTCCCTTTTCCCCAGGCAACATCTGGACCAAGGGGACATGGGGGCTTTGCTCTGAGGCATGAGAGCAGCCCTGACACCCTCATCTCTTCTTGACTTGAGGACCCTGCCCAGCACCTCACGGCTGCTCCTGCAGAAGGGAATGGTGGCAGAATTCATTAGCTAGCAGGGCGCTGGGCACCGCTCATTTGCTTCTACTGGTGTATTAGTATTGTTTATTAATTAGATAATATATACAAGTTTATATGACTCTCATTTCAAATCCCAGCAAATTTGCTGGGCAAATATTAATAGCTATAAACACCAAGAGGATAGCAGAACTGCGAGCAGCTCGGGCTTATTAAGAACAAATCATGCTAGACAAACTTAATTACATTTTTGATAGAATTGCTAAATTAGGGGATGAAGCAAAGGCGGTAGACTTTCATATATCTTGATTGCCATTCTATGAATCTGTGATTTTTAGTAAAGCATTAAACTTGGCCAAGCACAAATCACTGAAAAATGCCATGTAAACCGGCAGGGACTCGACTGTGGTCCTGGGAGGAGTGGGATGGTTGCAGGACCATGCTGACAAAAGGGGCTGCCAGCATTGCAGCCTACTGCCAGCTCCCTCTTTGTCCTGGTGCTGAGACGCTGTCCCACACGGTGGTGGCTTCCCCTTCAACCCACCAGCGCGTCACGAGTGCCTGAGTGTGGTGCAGTGGTGGGATGGAGGAGGGGGTGCAGGGCCCCGTGTTGCTGGATCTGGGCAGAGCTGGGAGGAGGCAGAGCCATCCCAGCAGCTCCATCATCTGCCGCCCCCATCTACCCTGAAAGTGCAGAGCCTGAATGTGGGTCCCGTCCTCAGGAGACCCACGAGCCGGTTGAAAATGAAAGAGCTGCATTGTAGCTTGATGGAGATTTGCATCGACGGGTGGAGTTCTTGGTGGCTCCAAGACCTGCTGCACCTCTGTGGAGTTTCCCTTCCTCAAGCACTACCAGTTGCAAGCAGGAGAAGATCCCAGTGGACATTATTAAGGATGGAGTACCTTGTTGGCAGCAGACTTGGTTTTTACTCCTCACCACCCCCACGCATGGGCAACTGCAGCTGGAGATCGGCACGTGGTTGAGCCCTGCCATCAGCAAGAGAGATTTTCACTTAATACAGCCGCCGGGACTGCTCATGCGGCCGTGAGGGATAAGCTATAATGCTAATATCAGTCTAACCCCGTAGGAGCTCCACCAGCACCACCGTGACGAAGACGGTAAGAGCAATAGCTCACCCTTATTAAGGCTGTAATCCCAGCTCTGTTGTTTTTTTTACTTTCTCCCCAATAATCAGTTCAAACATTGACAGAATAAATCATCAGCTTTCTAAGTTGTTTCTTCCACTGATTCTAGCTCATCTCAAGTCACTGGTGTTGGGGCGAAGCAGAGAAGAGGATGCTGTGAGGGCTCACGGTGGTGGGGTTTTGTAGGCAAGTTGGGATGATATCAGAGGGGGTTCTTCTCAATTAGATGGTATAATTCGGGCTCCGCCATCTCCTTCCCATCACTCTCACCGATTCCTAAATACACTGAAGCACCCCTGCCCTTGCTTCAGTGTTGTGCACCCAGGTGGGACTGCCAACAAAGCAGCAAATGGGGACAAGCCACCAAATCTGCACCGTGGGGGCAAGAGCAGCATCCTTCCACAGCGCCATGCCTTTGGGGTATTTCCATGCCAGCAAAAGTCTTGCAAAAGATATCATTGGATGGCCTGGATCAAATGAAAATAGGAAAAATGCTGTTTCCCTGCATTCAAATCTTGCTTTGAGAAGAAGAACGTTTGGGAAGAAGAAGGAGCATGGTGACAGCAACTACCTGCAGATGCTATAGGCTTGGGAAACATCCCTGGAGCTTGTTATTGTCTGGGCATTTGTGGTGAGGGTCTTTGCGATGCGATGGGTAGATCCGTGCCAGCCGCTCACATGGCAGTTAGATTTTTGCTCTGCTGCTCCTATTTCGTAGCTGAACACAATCCAGGTAAAATTGATTCACTGCCGGGAACTTTAAAGAGAAAATTAATGTCTTTGGTGCATAGCTGTTGTCTTCAGGGTGCATGCAAACAGCCAACCAAAAAAATGGAGCGTGGCGTAAAACCAGGGTTATATATGCTTTGAATGCTAATGTTGTTCAAATTGTCTTGATTTATGAAGTGTTCCTTTACTGAATTTCCCTGATATTCATCATAATTACTGCAACTTGGCTGGAAATCTGGATGAAGTTAATCCAAAGGAATGAGACATAGAGCTGGACAGCCGGACGTGGCTTTTATGCACACTGAGGCAACGTGGGCAAATCACAGCTGGCTCTGAGAGGCAGGATGACAGATCTATCTTCTTATGGTTTTCCACACATCCTTCAGGGATGGATATTACTATCCCCAGGTATATAAGAAGGAAATTTTACTACTTTATGTAACAGCTTTTGGATTTACTGTTTGATCAGGGGGCAGGTGAAGACCATCACCTTTTGGATCTCAAGCAGCATCGCCAGACCACCACATCTGGCCACACCTGGAACAACACCTCAGATCTTCCCATTGAGGAAACACCATCCACACAGACAACCACAGGGGACTGGAGATGCCTCCGTGCCTGGAGCATCCTCCGGATTTAGCCCAGTGGGCCACCAACCCATCCCATGTTGGGCCACCAAGTAAGGGAAGGAGTTTGCAAAGAGTTTTAGGATCGTTTGGGCTCGTAAGGTGTTTCATAAATGAAGATGAATTGCTAATTCCCTGAAGGCCTCCAAAGGGCTCTTGTAAGTACTGGCAGGTTTGTATAGATCCAGCTGGAGAAGTTTAACCTCAGGAGTCAGTTTATGCAGCAAAACTGATTAATTTCTCAGCAAAACCAGTTAATTGCATGAAAACTCCCCAGTGACTGTTTAGGTTTCCATGCACAATAAGCCCTATTTGACAAAATGCATAATAATGAAACTAATCTGTGTCCCGACTCAGCTCTTCTGAGGAATTTGTGCCTCACGTGAGGATGTGAAAATACCCACTAGGATGAGAAAAAAATTAAAGAAATGAACTGACCTTTAGCACAGAGGGCTGGTAGATGGGTTGTAATGGAAACGTGACAATTTCTTTTGGAAGGCAGCAGAAAGCAATTAAACTTTGGATTTACTAGAATGCAAAGCTCCTCCTATTAAGCCAGAATTAAGCTGCCATAGGAGCAGGATTTGTCCTCAGGCTGCGCATCTTCAGGACCACATCTTCATGGCCTTATCGACCGGGCACTCCAGGGAATCAAACCTTCTCATTGCAGTGGATTTATTGCTAAAGGACTGGAGAGGTGCCCAGTTCCCCTTAGGGTAGGAAACAGCATGCTGGGGGTGATGCTTCTGCCCCTCTAATTTCCTACTGCCCGTGCTGTCTCTGAAACCCTTGTGGGGTAACAGGGTGTGAAGGTTTTGGGGCTGGCTGGGGTGGGCAGAGAAGAAGAAGGGGAGGAAAAGCTGGCCCTGCTCCAGGGAAGAGCAGGGGACAGTGTGTGAGCTGGAGCTGGGAGGAGACCATGGTCTTGACTCATGAGAGAATCCCATGGAGAATACTAGGACTCTAGAGGTGGTCATCGTTAGCTCCAGCAATTTTTTGTTAACCATTAGGGGATTAAAGAGTGAAAACCTATGAAACAGCCCTTCACACACCTGTGCTGAGCCAGGCATGGACCAGTTCAGCCTTCAAAACCAGAAGGGATCCAGTCTGCAAGCTGGGGAGACTGGGCGGGGGAAATGTTTGAGCATTTATTTCTCTATATCTATTATAATCAGTCGGGAAAACGTTTCACAGGGTCTCTGCTGTCCCTCACACATGCTCAGCCGAGTCCCTTTAAAGCTAACAAGCTCCTTGCCGCAGCAACGAGGTGAAAATAGCAGGGAGAGGGGGAGGTCGAGCACATCAATATTATTCCTCCATCTTTGCCACGAAGGTCGGCAATAAGGGTGGCGGGGATGGCAGCGGAGGGGTTGTTGCTACATGGGAACCTGCTGCTCTCCTTCTCCTGCTCACGAGTGTCCTCACTTCATCATCGAGCACCCTGAGGGAAAGGACGGCCAGAACATCAATCTCAGCCTGCTGGGAGCAGGGCAGGATCGTGCCCTCTCTGCTGCTGGGGATAGAGAGAGTGGAGAGCGGCGACGAGCAGGGGAGGGAAGGATGCGTTAATGGCATCAGGCTGCTGACACCCACAGCCTGGGCAGCAATTTAAAGATGTTTGCCTTGAGTAAAACGCTCCAAATAAATATTTCTCCTTTACCACACGCGTGCATACGTTTCTTTCGACTTTCCCTAACCCTGCATGCTGTAAATGAGGTTCATCTCACCTGCTTTTTGGTCCCTGCCATGCTGATCCGAGGGCTCAGCTCGTGCCAAGCTGAGTTGACCAAGCAAAACTTTAGGACCTCTGTGGCCAGGAGGACAGATCCAGGGCAGGGATGTGCAGAGACCAGGAGCAAGGCATAGCCCGCCCTCTCTTTTCCTCCTTCTGCCTTTCTAAATCCCATTGCACTTAGCTGCCAAGGCATCTCTGGCTCCCACCCATGTTCTCATTCCTTGCAAAGTCTTGGCTCCTGGCTGCTCTCACTTTACTACTGACATTATGAACTTTCCAATGACTTTCTTTTGCCTTGTTCCTGGCCACAAAAATGCTGTCACTCCTACTACTGAGGCATCACTTAAATCTCACTGGGAATAGTCCTTAATATTCCCCTTGGCTATGTGAATCTTGCAGCTGATCCTTATTAAACATAAAGGAAGTTTTTTAGATGCCTTTTCCTTGAGTTTTTGTGCTTAAAAATAATTCCAAGTGATTGGGTAGATGTTCTCAGAGGTTCCAGGAAGGTAAGCTGAGCAAAGGCAATGCCTCATGGGGGCTTTCAGATGAGCTTTGTCAAGGTCCATCTGCCAGTGAAGAAGGTCACTGAGGCTTTCAGCTTAACATGCCAAGAACAAAATATGGCCAAGGAGATCTCTAGGGAAGGTTGATCCACTTCTCTGGACCACACTCCAATGCAGCCTGCTTCTGGTGTTTGTCATCTCTTTCAGGGAAGGATGGTGGTGCTCACCCAGGATGGGTTGCAGTGTTTTTCTTGGTATCAGGCTACATCTGTTGCCACCTTCTGCCTCTGGGCTTCATGAGTATGAAACTACAGGTGGGATTATCCCAGAGCCCATCAGAAGCATCTGTTTGTGTGTAAATGCCAATATTTCTGCCGGGCCTCTCCCAAACTTTCTGGAAGACTCCAGAAGTAACGGCATCTTTTCTTTAGAATCATAGAAAAATTTTGGCTGGAAGAGACCTTCAAGATCATCGAGTCCAACCTTTTCCTAACCCTATCAACGCGACTAACCCATGTCCTTCAAGGCAACATCCACCCTTCTCTTAAACACCCCCAGGGATGGTGACTCAACAGCCTCCCTGGGCACATCTTTTTGGGTTTCCTGAGAGCAATAAACTCTTGCAAACAAGTGAATTAGCCAAAATTTCAAGTCTTTTAACGCCCTAACATCTCTCTTAAAAACAAGACCCTTCAGACACAGACTTCCCTAGCAGAGACTGATGTGTTTGCTGCTGCGCCGTCAGCCCTGTGGGCAGCTGGGATGAGACCTTCACAGGGCACTCAGTGCTTGCATTTCCCTGTCCTCCTTTCTTTCTGTTGAAGTGCCAAATCGTTAGCGCCGGGCTAATGAAATCCGTTCGCTTCATCTGAACTGTCCTCTGGCTGCTTGATAAATCGCTCGGGAGGGGAGTAAATGAAGCTGGCTGGTGATCTGTTGATAGCCAGCATCGATGTAGCTGCTCAGTGTTACCAGAGGAGACAAACGGAGCTGCCCCACTTCTGCTCACTCCTGAAATCCCCCCAAAAAAGCAGGAAACAAGGGAGGCTGAGAGGCTCAGTGCCCCATCGTTGGGCGAGGGTCTTGCTCTCGGCCTCAGGACGTGGATGAGTTATGTCTGCAGGGATGCACAAGCTTCTATCCGTGTGCTTTGAGAGCAAAATTGCCATCCAGCAACGTGCAGAGCCGGTCTGGGAGGGTGGGACGTGGCTGCTGGGCTGGTCTTGAGGTTGCAGAGCAGAGCAGCGGGATCTTCCCCATCCCACGGGGAGAGTGGGCGTAAGTTGTTACTCTCAGAAAAGGGTCTGGTGGTTTTGGTGTTGTAATAAAGCAAAGAAGGGTTGGACGGAGTGGAAAAATTGCCTGAATCAAGCTTAACGCTGAGTCTGAAGGAGCCCTCAGTATCTCTGCTGGAGGATGCATTAAGGGCCTTCTGCCTATTTAGCTGATAAAGACTTTGCCTTCGCCTGCTGCGCGCTTGGCTTCCTGGTGATGGAGACGAGTATCAAGGTTGATGCTTCAGTAAAAACTGAAAATAACTGATGACAGGGCGGCACAATTCATACCCGTCCTCTAGCAGTGCTCCCGTGCTCCTTTCTCCTGCACCCAGCACTGCTGCTCCCCTGGGAAACCCAACAATGTAACAGCCCGTGCAGGGAGCTGGCTCCCTTCTGCAATTCCTGGAGGAGTTCGGAGTGCAAGAAAAATCTTGCTAATTTAAAAAAAAAAAAAAGTAAGAAACTTAATTGTCACCTTCTTCTAGAAATTGCTTTAACATATCATGATATATCTGCATTGCTCCTCCAGTTCTCAAGGACAGACCATAACCCTTGCATTGCTCCACTAGAGAGCCAGTGACCCACCATAGCAATAAAATGGTGATTTAAATAAATAATTAATAAAATTGACCCTCCATAGAATAAAATTGTGATTTATTTTCATATCTTCTCCCTTTGCTCATCTCTCAGGCTCTCAGTTACACTGAAGGGAGTCTTACACTTTGTTCTGCAGCTTTTTCTCCCACCTGTGCCCTGAAATGTGTTTGTGCAACCCAGTTCTTGGTGGAGCTGACTTGTGTTGTTGATGATGAAACCAAAATCTTGGACTTTCTGGTCCCTCAGCCCTTGTAGTGCCTGGTGTCTCTCTCTACGCTCCTTGTGGGGAAAAGTCAGGTGAATTCAGAGAGGATTTAAGGTTCTTGAGCACACTGAGGTGCACAGCTCCCCTG
The DNA here is from genome assembly GCF_000703405.1 of Apaloderma vittatum. NCBI lineage: Eukaryota > Metazoa > Chordata > Aves > Trogoniformes > Trogonidae > Apaloderma > Apaloderma vittatum. Next base: position 18,363 of record NW_009722400.1, read on the forward strand.
CCTGCTCTTTGGGGACAACAGCCTACCCAGCCGTGGCTCTGTGGTTGACACATTTGAGCGGCTCCCAAAGGAAACCTGCCTTGGGTGCATGGCTAAATCTCACTTTTCACTTCTTTACGTGGCCACAAGCTCCTGTGTTCCCACTCCCCTCACCCCTTAGTGTCCATACCCATCCTCCCACCACTTTTCCATGCACTCCTCATCACTCCCTGGAGCTCTCAGTGGCACCAGACAGGACACGTCTAAGCCATCAGGGTGCATTTTCATTACACAACCTCTTCAGCTTATCTAAAGCCATCCCTGAATTGAGAAACAGCTCTTCCACACCACTCAAAGCAACCTTTCCTGCTCTCAATACGAGCACCGTCGGCTTCTCCTCACAATGCTCGGCGTTATGAAAGCTTCTGAATATTCGTCTGAAAGCCGGGCACCTGCTGACTTGATGCTGTCTGCTGCCATCCTGCCACACTTTTATTTCTGTCCCCCTTGCCCCTTTAGCTCTGCTCTTCCCCCTTGCTGGTCCAGCAGGGCTGGAAGCCATAAACAATTACATCGTTCTGCAAGAACAATTGCTTTTCTAACTAAAATATCTGGGAGAAAAAAAATAAAACACCACAAACAACAAACTCCAGTTGAATCCAAACGAATTTGTTTATTTTCCCCTCACTGTAAGGAATTAATTATTTGGGCAGAAGAAAAAACGTTTCCATGTGGGAGCGAGAAGTCCTGCAGTAGGTCTGAGTCCAGGCACCGCCAGAGCAAAGGATTCATATGAAACTTTCCTATTGCCTTTGGGTTTACGTGGCCTCAGGTGGGGAGACACTCCCAGGCTGTGTCAGGACCAGCACTGATCCATCCCAGGTGCTTCCAACGAGCTCAGTCCTTACTGGTCCCTCCCCAAAGGGTATATAAGCCTTGGGCTGGGTGGTCTCTGCTTGGTGAGGTTGGTTTGGGGGATTTTGTTAGATGGTTTGTTTGCTTGGTTTTTTGGTGTTTTTTTTTTTTAAAGTGTATATTCTTGGTGGATGGGAGGGGTAAGATACGGTTTATGTGTTCATGGTGGTAAGGAAGCTCCTTGGGGGCAAGGTTTCTCTCTGCTCAAGCGGCTCTGGAAGAGCTTTTTGCAAAGTGGAGCGCGTCTGCCACCCCTTTCCTGAAATACCCTCTGCAGGGAAGAGACCCGCAGGCTCGACCCCTGCCTGCAGGAGAAAGAGGTCCCGTCCCAACGCCGGCGGTAGGTGCCTGGACAATGAAGCAGGCTGTGGTGTGAGGGGCTCCAGAGGTGCCCCAAACTCTGCTCTGGGTTTTCTTTTCAGGACACGGGCAAGCACCCAGTGTCTGAATTCACAGCTGGGCACAGGTGAATGAAAACTCTACTTCTTTTTAGCTTGTAAACAAGCCTTGGGTCTTTCTCTCAGGCTTTGTCTGTCTTTCTGGGCTTTTCAGCCCTTGGCATGTACACATTGTTTTTCCTGGCACCAAAACCATCTCCTCAAGAAACTGCTGGAAGATTGTGTGGGTTTTTTTTACTGCTACACCCCAAGGCATTCTGGTCTTTATTATAAAGAGTCTTGTGAAGCCTGTATTCATAGGTTTGGTTCCCTTTTAAGTATCGTACAAACTCCTTTTTCTATTTCTCCCTCACTCTGTTCTCCTCCATCACAAGAAAACTTAGGGAACCATTCTCACACACTTCCATTATTTCTCCCAATCTTTCTTTCCCTCAGCAGCGTTGGATGCACCCGTTGTAATTTGTAGGGAGTGGCTGAATTTCCTGGAATATTTTGTTTTGTAGCACGTGTTGGAGGCAGAGCTTTGGGTCTTGAAGCGCTTTGACAGTCTGGGCATAGGATTAACAGTGGAGGTGCAGTTGTTGTTTTGCCCTGTATTGCAAGATCTTTGAAGCAGATGCTTTTGAAATTATTATTATTTCTTCTTTCTCAGAAAACAAAAACAACCCACAGACAACATGAAGAATATTATTTAAAACAAGCCTGTGCTGTTGGAGTTTTTCTGTCTGGGGACCCTGTGTGCATTGCTCCAACCTCTGCACTTCTTGCTCAACCTATGTTTTAAGATAGAAATACCTACTTTTATCATGTTAATATTCCTTTTGTCTTGGACAAATTTATCCTTCTTGAGCCCAAGGCAGGCTGCTGGCAGATTTTCTAGTTCTTGGGGTCAGCTCGATAGAAAAAAGTAGTGATGCAAACACATTGACTGGATGCCTTGGTTGGTAATAACAGATAGTACGGCCCAGCTGTGTGGTTTTTCCTACTGTGAAAAGGGAAAAAAAAAAAAAAAAGAGGAGGAGAGGATAGGAATCCTATGCAAGGAATCTTTTCTGAGTTCCTGGAGGTAAGTGAAAATTAATCGGGTGCTTTCACCTAATGGTTGAATTCACCTCCTGCGTGGAGGAGGCAGGAGTGAGATGTGTGTTGGCGTGGTGTCACGGGTACAAGCCTCATAGTGAATTTTTTCAAAAGGCAGGATTTGCCTGAGATGGGGGTTTCAATGGAAACTCACGTTAACTGAGTGCTGGTTAAATTCCACTGAACATTTCTTAATGAAAAGCCTCTATTTTCCATTAAATATATATATATATTTATTTTCCCCTGGGAAGTGTATGTTTGAGGTTTTGCTGCAAAACTGAGAAGTCCCAGACTACTAAAACATCGGAAGGCAGTTCTTTAGAAGACTTGTCATAACTGGAAGCCTAAATCCAGGTGCTTCTCTTTCTATTGAGACCGAGGGGCAGAATATTCCCTGTGTCGTGTATTCAGATGTAGCATCTCTGTGATTTTTTTTTTTTTTTTTTTTTTCCACTGAATGTTGCAGATGTTTCCAGCAAGTACAGCTCACCGATGCATTTTGCTTCTAGACCTTTGAGGATCAGCCTTGGACTTCAGGACATTCAGTTGTTGCAGGATTCTGGCTTTATGAAAATCCAATATTTGTTATTTGTGCAGTAGATGATGAAAGATGGACCAGAAAATTCAGGTTTTTCTAGCACAAGACCTTTCTGGAAAAGGCTGATGTTTTGTGCAGCTATCTGTTATTGGCCATAGCAACAACAGATTAGGCAAGGTGATATCCAGTATATCATCTGTTTCAGGCAAGATTGGGTTTATTTACCACTTGAGGTAGGAAAAAACCCAAGAGCTTGGGGCCAAGGCTGTGTGGAGCTCCTGATGATATATTTTTTTTTTCCATTTCCCCTGGGAAAATGTCTTTCTGCAGAGTATTGACTTTTTGGGTAAAAAAGTGTGTGTTAGAAAACCAGAAGAACACCCAAGAAGCAAACAAACCTTCTACTTAACTTCCTTGTTTCTCTTAAAATGATAATAAAAAGGTGCAAAACCATGACAATGTTCCAGGAGTGGACACCATCCTGCAGCTGATGGATTTCCTGGGAGGATGTGTTTTCCAAGGGAACTACTCCAAGCTCTTAGCAAGGCTCCAAGGAAATATTTCATGCTGATTTGTAGCTTGGACATGATGCCGAGGAGTCATGATGGTCTCCCAAAGCGATTCCTGAAGGGCTGGGTGAGGGTTTCTGCGCACCCTCAGTAAGTTTGCCGATGACACCGA
>NW_009722401.1:0-265 GCF_000703405.1 Apaloderma vittatum
GGAAGGCTGGGGAAGGGACAAATCCAGACATTATAAAGAAGAAGACAAGGCAGCCCCCTCAGAATGAGCTGAATATCTCGAGCTGAATATCTCAAGCTGAACACCAGAGCCCATCTCAAGGGTCAGAGCCCTCCTAGGGATCCTCTCTGAGGCTGCACCCACGGAGGTGTTAGTGCTTGGGAGTGCTGCGTTCCTACTGCCTGGCCCTGGGATTTCTGGATTAGGACGCACAGATGCAGGCAATGAGCAGGGCTGAAGCAGCCAG
>NW_009722401.1:547-922 GCF_000703405.1 Apaloderma vittatum
TTCCCTACTCAATTTGCACTAATGAGTAAAGTAAGTGGGAAAACACTGGGAAGGTCCCTATCACTTGAGGTATTCCTATAGAATTCAGTCACCAAACGGCGACCGATTTTCTGTAGACTTGTATCAGACTTATGAAATTCAGTTAATATGAAGTGATTTCAAATTAACTACTGTGAGCACTGGCAGAGGACCTTCTGGCAAAGTAAGGATGGAAGAATCCTGTCACAAGGATGAGGTTCAAAGGCCCTTATTAGATATAAGATTTACTTAAAGGAGGTCCACCCCTTACCTTTAACAGAGCCCAATAACACTAGATGGAGCAGCAGAGCACTTTTGCTCTGAAAATACAAACCATGGTCCTCTGAGCTAAGATCC
>NW_009722401.1:1293-1546 GCF_000703405.1 Apaloderma vittatum
GCTCTGAGTGCACAGTGCGGGCTCATGTGCAGCTCTTCATGCACCCACATCAATTCCTGTCTTCTATTCTACCCCCCTCTGTCCCTGAACTAAGTATTCAGTCCCTGAGCTCCGCTGCCGGCTGGGTGTGCTCTCTCCACTTTAAAGACACCCCAGCAGCATCCATCACTCCACTTCCTACACCAGCTGGTTTGGGCTCACCCTTTTCCCCTCTTACCTGCGAGCAAAAACTACGGAAATGCCAGCAACAGGA
>NW_009722402.1:0-20331 GCF_000703405.1 Apaloderma vittatum
CCAGATGCAAGACCCTACATTTTCCCTTGTTCCTCTCCTGGCCAGGAGAGAGATAGGTGACAAGGGCTCTGATCCGGTGTCAGAGCTAACTGGGGACTTCGAGAAGGTAAATGGATGCCGTGTCCCTCTCTGGCTGCAACTGGCCAGGCAGGGTTTCCCGTACCCGTGAGCACAGCCTGCAGAAGCAGCAGGAAAGGGGCTGCTGTGGTTTCTTGGGCCGAGAAGAGCCAGGGAGGGCTCAGGTGAAGGAGAGGAGGTAGAAATCACCAGCAAAAGCATGAAAACACATGTAGGGAATGCTTCTTCTGGGAAATAGTAACATGAAAGTAGGAAAAAAGTGTCAGGAGAGTTTACCTTGTGTGGTTATAGATACCTACAGACAGGGATACTCTTCTCCATCCTTTTCTGTTCTTTTTAGCTGATTGCAAATACCACAGTGAAGCTCTTCTAACTCCACCAGCTAGGGGTTTATTTGAAACAAATCTTCATTTTTCCCTCCCCAGTTATGGATTAGAGGCTCTGAATTGTTAAACAGCTGAGGATTGCCAAGAATAGAGAGTTTGTTAAGCACACTGAGAGCTGGGCATTAAAGAAAGTTAAATTATTTTTCTCGGATCCACTGCAGAGCTGAATATTGATGGCTCAGTCTAGTTTTCCAGAGTCTCATCATCTCTTATGTCAACTGTACTTTATAGAAATGTCCACCGGGAAGGAATTGACTTTTGTCCTGGGCCCAAACTGAACAAGCTCAAGCAGTGATTATTTGGGTTTTGAAACAGTTGGATAATTTAATCTCAACATCTATCGATCTCGTTCTGCACTGGAATCCTATAGATAAACATCTGCAAGGCAATTAATAGCCTAGAGTACAAATTCATTACGGATTTATCAATAGGTACTGTGCTTTAGACTGAGAAAAAATTGGTTTTTAATCTGCTTACTTTGGGGTAAAAAAAAGAAAAAGAAATGCAGCTTCCTGCAGCTGAAGGTACATCTCAGGCCATGAGAAAACTTCTCCCTATTGCTGATGAGGTTTGAAAGGCTGATCCATTTCAATCCACATGGTTCCTGGTTTGGGGCAGACAAGGGTAAATCTTTCAGCAAAATAACCAGCATTTCTAAACTGAAAAAAACCACAACACTTAGCTTAAAATTTGAAAAACCAGTAACAATGTCCAGCACTGCTAACCCTAATCCCTTCCCTGGCCAGCAGCTGGGACTGAATTTTGCGGGTCCTTCCCTGGCTGCGCTCCCTCCTGGAGGCAGCTGCCTCCGGTGCTTAGCGGAGTGATTCCCATGCCACATAATTAATTGGTGCAATCTGTTAATGAGGTTTACAATGTACTTTGTGGGCCATCTGGACAAAAGATGATTTGTGAGGATGACTGCAACGTGTCCCTGCCTTTTATCCTCCGTAATGATTAAATATGGGCTAATTACGAGAGGGACGGCAAACCAGTTACAAAGATCCAGGACTCACGGTGATGGAATAGGAACTGCAGGTAAGAGGAAAATCTATGACTTTCTGAGAAGAATGGGGAGAGTCCATCGATGCGGAGCAGTGTGGCAGAGCAGACCCTGCAGTGGGTGCAGCTGGGGCCGAGAGCAAAGCTCAGGGAGCAGGAGGGATGCTGAGGTGTATGGTGGCCACAGGACTGGCCGACCTGGCTTCAGTTACATTGGATGCTTGGCCCTCCGCAGTAGCTTTATAGATTCCTCCTGCCAAAATTGGGCCCGTCGTGGCTGTAATTCTAAAAGTCAGAGTGCTATCAGGTTTTTTTTGAGCATTGCAATCCATCACATCTTAATGCAATAATCACCTTGTGTCTGGGAAATTATTTTAGTGCAGAAGAGAAATATTGCAGCATGGGGGTGCTGAGGAAAAGGAAGAAGAGACAATACCATGCAGCCCCAGAGAAATGTTTTCTCTTTGGCCCCTGTCCTTGTCTCAGCCCCCAAATAATGTGATATTCATCTCATCGCCATTTGTCAGATCTCGTTTCCCTTGCAAGGAAATAAAAAGTGCTCAGCTCCGATTTATGCAGCAGGAGGATACGTGAGTGTCTGGAAGGCAATTAGCTCTGTCAATCATGTGCAATGTAAACTCTTCACGAAAACACCCCAGATCCACTTTGCAAAGTGACTCCAATAACTGACAAAACAATATGTGTGCACTCTTAAGGAAGCAAGAGATTAAAGAAAGACCTAGATCTTATAATCATTGCTGCTCTGTGGTATGAATAATTTACAGTAATAGGTGTTTGCATGATGTGTATTTTAGCAGGTTTCTCAGGCTTGTCCCAATTCCCTTTCCCAGCCAATACTTCAAATTTATTCATATCCAGAATAATTAGAAAAAAAGCACCCTCTTCTACTTAAACAGTGCATAAATCTACATCCATAAGCCATTAGGGAACAAATGGCTGCAGAATGACGTCCCCCATGCAGATTAGCAACTATTTATTGTCTCTATAGCCAACAAGGCTTCTTCCAGAAAAGTCTGAGCTGAGCAACCTAGTATACACCAGTAAACACTCATCTGGGACTTATATTTAAAAGTACTTCTTATGTTATATATATATAAATGTCAAAATACCCACTTGCAAAGAAGAAGACTCAGTCACCTGTTGTCAGACTGGATCTAGGAACTGGTATTTGTCAGCAATAGGAACATTGACTGACCTGACCTATGGTCCTGAGATTTTTGATCAATGAAATTACTGATTCTGGGGTCTCAGTCCCCCTAGGAATGTTAGCCATTAAACCAGTGCCTACAAGGACTAAAGCAAAGTGTTCCTGCACCCCTCAAGCTCTGCCTTTGCCTCCTCTCATTCACCAGGTGCTCCCAGTCTGGCTGCACATCTCCACCACACTGAGTTTTGTCCAGCACGTGAATGATGAGCAGCAAATAAAAGTTGCCTTACCCTGAAGCTCTAACGCTTATTTTTAAACCCCTATTTCTCACCAGGCTTCCTATTAAAGCAGTAGGGATGCTTAATATGGGGCTTGGTAAGTCTTCGAGGGGTTGAGCTATTTGAAATGAGCCCCTCTCCCTGTGGAAGCAGCACTTTGAGCTCATCGCTGCCTCTTCCCCCCGTGCTGGGAATGAATGGTGTTTTATTTATAGGCAAGACACAAAGCTGAAGGCCCAGGATGAGAGCTGCTGGCTCCAGAGACAGAAGTAATATCTATGATTGACCTAAATGTCCAAGGCAACCGCTAACAGCCCAAACACAGCACAGGAGTGGAGCCTTTGATGAATAAATGGAAGGAAATTTATATCCAAGGCTGCAAAAGAAGACCTTGGGAAATAAAATTCTGCAGCCTTTCAGCAGCAATCACGGAAGGTAGACAACCAGATTCCATCCCACTCTTATGCCAACATCCCCAAGCACGGCAGAGAGCCTCCAGACCAAAGACCATGACCTGACAATTTGCAAACACAGGACAAGATCTTAAACTGGCATTTTCGCTCTTAAATGCTGCATGGGCCAGCGTATGCTCAGAAATATCCTGGGCCACACTGTTGGGGGGCTGTGATGCTGGATGGTGACTCCAATAGCTGGCCACAGCACAGCCAGGAGCTGCCATCAGCTGAGTGAGAGCTACACTCAGAAACGGCCTCGGATGAGTGATGGGTAACGTCCAGATACCAGGCTTAATGCCTCAGAATCCTCCTGTGTCAGGGTGTGAGACAAATGCTGGTAATTTAGGCAACGGCAATGCAGATCCAGGGGGATCTGCAACTTTCTAAACTGAGAGACCAACCTTGGAGCTCATTTGTTGCCCATATCCCACTCTCATCCCTTGAATCCTTCCCTATCCTTGACAAAAAGCAGCATCCTCTGCTGAATCCCCCAAGTCAGGGTGCCAAGAGAGCAGAGCAGCTGGAGAGATGCTGCAGCCGTGAGGTGTGGAAAAGACCCTTGGATATAAACATACTCTTGGCTGAGAGCTGATGGGGCAACCTGGGAATAGAAGAAACGAATTCTCAGTGAAGAGCAGGGAAATGTGGCGGTATTCATTTTTCTACACTACCAGATGAAGCTGGTAGGTGTCACTAGCAATAAGTACAATTGAAAAAAGAACGGCAGGTATGTTCAGTTCAGATTTCTATATCAAGCCTTCACTGCTGGGTTGGGGGTGTGAATTTTTGGCACGGCACAATACTGGGAGGGAAATACAGGTATTGCACAAGCCAAATTAGGGTCATGGTTTAGAGATGACTGGAGCACTGTCTCATCTTCTAGTCCCTGTTGAAGTTATTGTCCACAAATGGGATTTGCCTGATACTGACAGCCCAGATAAAGGAAAAGCACAGAGGACAAGGAAAAGGTGGTCTCTGAACATCAGCGCTAGCCCTGCATTGGCAAAGGTAAGCAGATGAAACAGTCCTGCAAACTTATCAGCAAATTGTGAGTAGCTGCTGCAAGAGTAGCTGGGACAGACACACTCCTAACCCAGCCCAACCTGAGCTCAGATGAGTTGGCCCATGGCCTGGCACTCACTTTCAGCTGGTCTTAGCCCACCCCTGTGCCAAGAGCATCGTCCTGTTTCCACTGCCCTAACTGCCCCCTTCTTTCTACCACTACTAAAAACTTGATCTGATCTCCTTCAGTCCTCAAAGAAAAATTAATTTCCTGCTGAGTCAGCTCCCTGCTTTGTCCCATGATTGCTACTGCCAATGATGGGGAGGGACAGGATCATGACCTTGGTGCAGGCTTCGCTCCATGCAGGAGCACCCTCTTTCTCAGCTCAAACCGACAGGATAATGCAGCTCACAGCTGTGCAGAAGGTTGCTAGAAATGGGGCAATGGGTGTATAGGTGGCTTTGCTGCTGGGCCTCCTTGCTATGAACATCCAGCAAGAAAACCCCCAACCCTGGGTGCCACCTCATCTGCCTCGTCTTTTTTTTCCCCACACCCTCTCACAGACTTGGACTTCAGGAGCCTGTGCTCTGAGCTGTGGTTATTGCACACAATTTCCCCCTCAACTACTCTGACAAGTAATAGAATTATCCTCCTTCCCCAGCTCGTCGGCCAGGAGCTCTCTGGCTTTAATTCAGTGATAAATCTTTGCTCTGTGGAGGGAGAAAGGCAAGAAAGGAGGGACGGAGAGGTATAGCTGCAAACGTGGAGCTGATAAATGCTAATGAATTTACAGGGATTACACCGATCCGTTAGAGCCGACGCCAGAGAGCCACATCGCTACACAGACCCATGCAATCTGCCTGCATTTGACTGCAATAAATAATTCAAAAGACAGGCAATCTGCCCTTTTGCTGTAATTAATTACGGCTGGCAACAACAAGAAGCCAGGGTAAACATTTCACTTGGCTGCAGGTGGACGGACGTGCTGGGACCCCTCACCAGCTCGAAAGCCGGTGAGCTGGGTGAGCCATCCCCCCTCCAGCGACCTGGGGCGGATGCTGAGGGGGCAGCAAGGAGGGAGGGTGCTGGTGGTGTCTGGCTCTCAGTTATTATGGTCTGGCCCGGGAACAGGCTTGCACCAAACCGCAGGACCCGGTCTGTAGAAAGGCTATGGGGTGCAGCGGTCCCGCCACGGTAGCGTTCCCCTTTCCCAGAGCCAGCCAACGTGATTCTCTTTGATTCTTTTTCCCGGACGATGCTGGCAGAAAAGGCAGCTGTAGGCAGCAGAGGGAGCTCGCTCCTCTGGAATGAGCAACGTCTCACCTGGAGCTGGGATTTGCCGGTGCTGAGGCTGTCGGTGCTGTGCACCGGGACGAGCCTGCGGGGCGCAGGGTGCCAGCTTACCCACGGGTGGGTAAAACCACCTGCTGAATCTTTTCAGTTTGGGTTGATACTGACCATTTCCATGTTTATCGGCTGTTTCTTGGGATGTGGGTGTGCTGCCTACAAACATAAGGCACCAGAGAGAGTCCCTGTCCCAGAGAGCATCATCCAGGGCTAGACCTCAAGGAGACTTGGCTACCAAGATACCTGGCCCAAATGACATGTGTGGGCTCTGCAGGTTAAAAATTGAGCTCCAAAGGGCCCCACTGAGGTGTCCCACTGCTAGTCCCTATGTCAGGCAACGTGAATGTCATCTGTGACATGGCCACCCTCACTTCTTTTGGTGCTGGTGATCATCACAGCAGTGTGTATGGTGCTGTGTTCTGGATTTGTGACCAAACAAGTGCTCATACAGGATGTTGTCGCTATTGCTGAGCAGCGCTTCTACAGCATCAAGGCTTTTCTGCTCCTCGACATGCCCCACCAGCAAGCGGGTTGGGTGTGGACAAGTTGGGAGGGGACAGAGCTGGGACCCCAACTGACCAAAGGGGTATTCCACACCATATGATGTTGTGCTCAACAGTAAAAGCTGGGGGAAGAAGGAGGAAAGGGCAGATGTTTGGAGTTACAGCTGTTGTTTTCCCAAGTCACTGTTATCTGTGATGGAGCCCTGTTTTCCTGGGGATGGGGAGTAGAGAATTATTTGTATTTATTTATTTATTTATTTATTTAGCTTGTGCGCATGGCTTTTGTTATTGTCTTTATCTCAACCCATGAGCTTTCTCACTTTTACCTTTCTGATTCTTTCCCCCATTCCATGGGAGGAGGAAGCAAGCAGCTACATGGGGCTGAGGCTCACCCACCACACCACCTCACCTACTTTATCAAAATCAGCTTTCATTCACACTATTTTCAGTGTTGCCCGAGCACACATTTGAGTTTCCTCCATCCATACCCACACGTGAACCAAGATTTCAGGCCAAGAGCTCCCGACAGCTGGGCTCCTCTGGGCTCAACCATTATTCATTATTTCAGAGCAGTCCCTGGAAGACGCAGTAGATGGCACTCCCGATATGATATTCTGGACTTAAAACTCCACTCCCAAAGTTAAACTAAAATTAAAAACCTGGAAAAGTTCAGGAGAGCTTTAAGCCTCTTAATTTAAATACAGATGCTGAGCGTCTGGAAGAAATTCCTGACACTGGAAGCTGCTTTTCCCACCTTGTTCAATAAGAAAGGTCCCATCCCCGAGTTATCAGCACAATTTGAGTGTGGGATCCATGAAGTAGCAGGTAACCAGAGAGACTTGGGGGAAGGCAGGTGGAGAAAAGGGCATGACTGATTTTATTATCGTTAATAATAACAAATCCTTCTCTCAAAAAACTTCTCACTCCAGAAGGGACTTGGTATAAAGCTCAGTGGAGAAATGGCATTGGATGCGGGTGCTTTTCTGGTGGTTTTCAGTGGTGGCTTGGCTTAAGGGAGGTGCCACATCACTGACCCGTTTTCTTTGTGACTGCATGCAGGAGCCTCCTGAACATCTCAGCCCTGCGTGGTCACTGGGGCTGCTGCTCAGCCCAGTGGCACCACAGTGGGAATGCAATAGGAGGCACTGCAATAGGAGATGGTAGAGATTTGATAAAAAATAAACAAATTCTTAAACGCTGCTGAGTGGATCATATAGGTGTAGAGTCCTCTCTGGTAGAGAAACAGCAAGACCTGGATTCACTGGAGTCTGGGTGCAGCTGTTGATTCAAGAAACAATCTGTTCCCATTTCAAGTTCCTCTCCAGAAATTTTAGCTTTTATTTAATTTCCGCTTTCCCCCTGCTGTGAAGTGCAGTGATCTTCACATGTTTCCTAAAATGTAGGTCAAAAAAGTCTATCCTGCATTTCTGGGGAACAAGAGTTAAAACCACATATGGATGCTCCTTAAAAAGTGACACTTGAGGGTTTTTTTAAAGCAAATTATCCATTTTTAAATAAAACAAAAGGCAACATATAGCTTCTATTTTTTTTAGTCTATTACTGGGCTTTTCAGTCTCAAGGGTGTTAAAGAAAAAGACTACTGTCCTGATAGCTTATTGGTTTATTTCACCATATTTATTTAGCCTTTCTTTTGCTTGATGTAACTGTAAAATGATAAACATATCTGGCAAAAGGCATAAAATTATCTGCTACTAAATTAAAGGGGGCCGGTTAGCTCAGTTTGTTGAGCATGGTGCTGATAACACCAAGGTCACGGGTTCGATTCCTGTTTGGTCCCCATGTGTTGCCTGATCTAGTTGAGAGGTGTCCCTGCCCATGGCAGGGACGTTGGATTAAATGATCTCTAAGGTCCCTTCCAGCCTAAGCCATTCTATGATTCTATGATTCTAAAGTCCTCTGAAGGTGAATTCGTCCCAGCTGAAGTCTTCCAGGAACCAGGACAGGGAAAATTCTTTGACTCTAAAACCCTTGTTCCTCACTGCAGGCTGCAGCTCAGGGAACATTCTCAGAAATGTCTGGTCTGGAACGAGACAGCTTTGAGGTTAGAGACACCCAAATCCTGCTGCAAGGTCATGTGGGAAAAGCAATGGGAATGTTTTCTTTGTGGATAAACAATATGCTGCTTTAGGTAGCTCTCCTTGGGCTCCAGCAGAAGATGAAAAATGCTGGAAACCACAGGATGGCCTGGCACTTGGGAGTTAGCTGTAGGTAGAACTGATCATGACTTTCCTTATATATAATAGACAGACATTGGCAAAGTGGATCAATTTTTGTAGACAAATAGCCTTCAACACACCTTGAACTTTGGATTTGTCACTATCATTGACCAGACAGCACTCCAGAGACTCTCGTTTGGTGTCACGCAGCTCAGGATTGGGAATGAAAATAGTGCACAGTCCCTACCACACGCGTGCACATGCATCCTTACACCTTCTGTAACATTAATACCTACAACCAGCTGAGACCTTCATGTGCGAGGTTTTAATGGAGGAGCTGTGCAGGGGAACATGCATTCCCGTCCTTTTATGGGATACAGCAAGAAAAAAATCTGCTTTTCTACATATTCATCTGAAGCTGGAGCTGTTAAGTTAAAAGGAGAACACATCAGCAACCTTGCTGCAAAGGTTATGTACAACCTTGAGGTCTGTGCATGCTTCAGCATGTCGAAGGGAGGCTGGATTATAAATGTCTGTTCTTCACAACACCTCTCTGTGCATGTCAGTGGCAAAAGTAGTAACAGGACATTTTATATTCTGCAGGTTACGTCCTACTTTGGTGACCCAGGTGCGAGAAACCTGATATTAAGTAAGCTGGGGAACTTGTGTTTCTTTCTTAATGGGATTCTGGCTGTCATTAATCCTTTACCGAGATGTGTGTTACCAGAAGAAGGCATGTGTAATCAGCAAGACTGATGTGCTGGTTTTTGGATGAACTGTGCTCAGTTGCCATGGTGTGGAAGGCTCTGCTGGGCTAATTCACTCTGCTGGAGCGAGGAGCCATTCCCAGCGTGGAGGGGTGGCCAAGGATGCTGGGCTGTGCCAGGGTTCAAAGCTCTTCTGTGGCACTATCTGCAGTTGTCGTACCATGGGATTCATTTCTGATACATAGTTTTCATAAAGTGAAGATCCCCAGAAGTGAGAAGGGAGTATTAGTTGGTATTTTCCTTGCACTGGGTAAAAAACACAGGGAAATTCTTCCTGTGCTGCATGTCAGGAATGGCCACTTCAGGAATGGCCAGGACAAGAAGAGCTGGACAATGTCTAGGGGAGAATGGGACTCTAACGCATTGCTGACCCCACAGTGTGGCCCACTGCCCCAAGGAGGGTCCTAATCCTAGTAAAGTGAGGTGCAGGATTTGGCACCCACAGCACAAAACCCCCAGGTCCCTTTGGGTATGGGTACAGCAGGTCACACTTTTGGACCTCTCCTGTGGCAAGGGGGATGTGACTCAGCCTCATCTCTTTAGAGCAGTTCAGCTCTTCACACTGGGCTCACGGATGCTGACGGGAACCCAGAGCGACAAGGGATGTCTTGTCCCTCTCCCAGCAGTCACTCAAGTGGTCCCCTCCAGGCTGCATCCATGTGAGATGCTGCGTCTCACATTCAGCCACGGTGACGAGCCTGCTGCCCTAGACAGGATTGGCAGGAGACATGTAGCTTTTGAGCTCCTATTTTCTCTCCGAGCCTTGATTTACTGCCAAAACGTTGTGGTTATTTCTGGAGGAAAAGTATAATTTTGCTAAAGACAAAACTGTTCACGGGGATATGAGCTCTCCAGAACCACCCTCACTGGAAAAGAGGGCTCCCACCTGAGAGGGATAACCAGGGCTGGGTCCCTTTCAGGACCACCAGGTGCTTTGTTGGGTGTTAACGAGAGCTGAAGATGGTCCTGTCACGGAGAGTTGAGTGATCCTCAGTGGCAGTCCCTGCTTTTTTCCCCTGTATAAAAATTGCCGAGTCTTGAGGAATCTTTCAAAGCTCAGAAAGATTTGCAGGAGGAGGAATCTGTGTCACATCCCTTTTATAGACATTAGCCATCTCACAGGGGTTGTTTAAGACTTCCGAAAATCTTCTGTGCAACGGAGGAGCTGCTGAAAAAGCACTGATATGCAGGAAGGTGACATTTGCACTGAGATGTGCTTACCTTTTCGTTGTGTACAAGAGCAGAGAATAACTAAATCAAACCTACGGCAGAGTTTCCAGTCCCATGCACACGGTGGTCAACAGGAATTGCACCTCAAGTTAGACAATAAACCTAGGTCAGAAACACAACGATTTGATTAAATTCTCCTCCAGCACTCTTGTGTTTTAGCCAACACATTAACAAATACTTAACAAGTCTGAAAAGAAAAAAAAAGGACAGGGAGAATTAACAGGATTAAAAAAAAACATCTTTAAAGTACTTAAAGAGCAGCTTATAATCAATTAAAGACCTCATAAACACGAGAGCATAAACAACATCAAAAAATTCTGGCATATTATAAAATGATTTGTCATTGAGTGGCTTGCGTGAAGAGATTAGATATGCTTTGCAGCATAAAACATTATTCTGTAAAGGCATTATGTTTCAGCAAACACACCACGCTAATTGTATTAGAGGATGTTCAGGTGAAACATATTTCCTGGATTAGAAAACCAAAGACACAGGTTAAACAATGTGTGTGGGTCAGACTGCTTGAAAGGTCCTGGCAGATCTTAAACAGGATTTTTTTTTATGTTGAGTTACTGATTTTTTTTTTTGCTAGACTCTAAGCTCTGTTTTCTAAGAGTACTAAAATTTTAAGCAACTTTAAACAAATATATCTGAATATATTAGGTACATGAAAGTAGGAAACATTTTGTATTTATTTCAGATATTTAAACAAACCTACTAATTATAGAGCGGTTATTCTGAAACTATTTCCCCACTGGCAAACTCTTTTCATCTATTAAATTATATCTCAGATTCGAAAAATAATTAACATATTCTGCAGGGTACATATGCGGAACATAAACACTATAACAATTTAGAATATATTTTTGGCCAACACTGGATATGATCCACAGCTAAATGTCAGAGCTGGGCGATGCATCGTCTGTGCCGGTGAATTTTTCAAGTGGTCGTGCGTGGGTTTCACACGTGTGTGCAGAGCAGGTGTTCGCATGTGCTGGCACTTACCTACAGTGCTTTTAGATAAGCCAGCACTAGTAACCTATAACTTTTTAAAAGAAAGACTCCATTTGCCCTGCTGTAGCCAAAATTTACCTTAAACCTTCTTGGATGGAGAAGGAATAAAAATGTGCAAAGAGGGTGAAATAATCTGTTTTTATTAACTTACAAATACGGACTGTCGAAGCTGTAAAATGGAAGGAAGAAATTCATTCTGGTTCCCCCCACCCTCGTTTTTTGACAGGGAGCACATGCACAAAGACAGCGCCTCCCTGCAAAAAAGCTCAGACTTTGTCTTGTCAAAATGATACAGACCTGGTTTTGTATGACAGGAAACTACAAAAAATAAATAAAAAGATCAAACATAAGAAAGAGAAGAAAAATGGTAGTCACCCTGGGAGGAAGCTTCCTAGCGTATGATAAATTGGAAAATGGACATACAGAACATGCCGACATACATTTTTAATGGCCCAATTGCTCAATTAATTCTTTCCCTTTTCCCTTTTTAATGTGAAAATCGTCATAATTCCTCCCAGATTAGTATAGATACAGGCCGACAGCCTCTCCTGCTCAAGGTATTTGCAGGACATAATTCATTCATAAAGCTGTAATGCACTCATCTATCATCTGAAATATTTTTTCTTTTTTTTTTCCTTTTTTTTTTTCTTTTTCCTTTCCCCCTCTCCCATTTGTGCTTGGGGCTCTCGCTGAGTCTCTGGGCACTGATGTATTAGCTGGCATATGCAAGCTATGAATTATCAACTGAAAGGAGTCAATTATCCACTCTAAAAATGAGTGTCTGGGCACCAATAGCCTGAGGGGCCTTTTTTGTATTTACGAAATGATTTCATGGCAAGTAGAGGTGTGTGTGGAAGGGGGATTGAGGAGGGGGGAGAAGGGAAAGGGTAGGGTTGTTTTTTTTTCCCTTTTTCCTTGTGTCCACCCCTTAACCAGAGCAAGGCAAGGAAAAAACCACTTTTTTTAAAAAAAAAGAACATTTGGAACTTCTAATGCAATAATCCATTTTTATATACACCGACTTTTAGGAGTGATTTCAGCCAGCTGGAAAGGAGACTCGTCTGGTGGCCATATTGCCTGGGCTTCTCCTCCTCTATCTGATCTCAGCTCAGCCTTCAATCAAACCCGGAGCCCTGCCTGACTTCAGCTGCTAATAGACTGGATAGGAAATGGGATATTGGATAGTTTCTTGGTCCCCAGTCACCGGCCGCGTGCCTTGTCATCTTCGCAGACATTGATTTCTCCCTCTCTTCCTCCCCCCCACCCCCTGCTCTGCTAAGGGGCTGTGGCCCACCAAGAGGTAGCACCGCATCAGCAAACCTTGTGCTGAGTTACGCTTAGGGAAATGAGGTCATTAGATGGAATTACAGCGGGTTTTGATAGCTCGGTAATAGGTTTTAATGATGGAATTTAACATAGGACCCCCACTAGGGACAAGGTTGATATACATCCAGACAGGTCACTTAATAAACCTCCACTCAGCACTTGAGTTGAGGAATTTAGGAGGCTCTGAAAACACAGCCCTTCTTAACCAAGCCAATACATCACTGGCAAGTAGTCTCTTTAGAAGGCTTTTCGTGATTATTTTTGAAGTGTTTGATTGACTTAAAACACGCTGTTCCTTTAAATACGCAGGTTTATTTTACCAGATGCATTTCTGAGGAGGATTTCTTTGGGCAGCAGATGTTTTTCTCAGATGTGAACAGGCTATTGGATGCTGAAGAGCTCATCTGATGGTGCGGTAAATTGTTTGGAAGTTTGAAGAGCTTAGCTGGCCTTTAATGTATTTGTCACTGACAGGTAAATTGCAGGTTAAGTGCAAAAGCGGCATTAGCTAAGGAGTCCTGGTTTCCACAAATCTACCTTGGCCTCTAATCTGAATACAAAAGGAAGGAAGGAATTAAATTTGACCCCCCAAATATGCTGTTGGCTCAATCCTAGACTTATTTAGTAAGCTCCTTTAAGGTGCTTTCTGTTTGTTCTGGCCTCATCTCAAGCAGGTACAAGAAAGCCCACAAAAGAGGGCTCTTTACAGGTAGCAGAGTGGATCAAAGCCTGAGCCATTGCTTTGTGTGTCCCAACAATACCGAAGGGGCTGGCTTGAAGCTCACTTGAAGGACAGTTCATTCAATTTGTTCTCCAAAGGCTATAATACCATGATACTTGCTGCAGATCTGCGCACTCCCCCAAGCGTAGGAGTCCCGTGAGAGCCTCCAGTCCTCATGCTGAACAGCAGTTTTTGTGCGTGCTACATCAGTCCTCAAATCAAGAGTGATAGAGGTGCCCATAGCCATGACTCCCTGCCCAGGGGGGTGAAATTCAAAGTTTGCCATAGAGGGACTTCACAGCAGGGTGTTGCTGAGCAAGGGCACGGTGGTTGAGCCGTGGAGATGGTAGGTGTAGATGTACAGATCAGTCTTTCCTTGTCTGTTTTTGAACCCTAGCCGCAAACCCCTGTGTTAACTGCAATGTCCTCTATTGCAGAGGAAGGTCTCTAAATAGGAGAGTTGAGAAGAAAGGGTCTAACAGCTAAGGACAGTCTGCTGGAACACGGAAGATGGAGTTTCTATCAACTGCTGCAGTTTGGCTATTATGGATTGTTCAGCGGAGGAGTATCTTTGAAAAGCAGACAGGTAATCTCCCTATATGGTCTCCATATTTTATAGAAAAGGAGATACATTCTTCCAGAAGGCACTTCAGAGCTGAAGTAAACATCTGCCCCTCAGTGTCAATGAGAAATGCCTCCTTCATGGTGTTTTATGTTCAGTTTAATCTAATTTCTAGGCTTCCTTGACAGCCAGAGAGGCTGGTTTGATGGAAGACTGTGGTGACCTGATCCAAACTCACCTTGAAGAGTGTCCACATTTCACTTGGGGGGCGCATTGGTTTATGGTTACCTGCCAATGTGTCCCACCACCCAGAACCACGCTCCCTTCAGTTGCCTGCCTAGACGTGCTACCATTTCCAAAAGGCATTTCAAG
The DNA here is from genome assembly GCF_000703405.1 of Apaloderma vittatum. Lineage (NCBI taxonomy): Eukaryota > Metazoa > Chordata > Aves > Trogoniformes > Trogonidae > Apaloderma > Apaloderma vittatum. Next base: position 14,390 of record NW_009722402.1, read on the forward strand.
AGTCAGCAGTGGTACCTAAAGTTCATACTAGGAAAACCAGGCCAGAGACTGAAATATTTCCTGGTGGCACCGTTGACATCTTGGAGAGCCCAGGCCAGGAATCTCTGATGCCTCCCCTGTCATGCTGGAGGCTGATGCAGCGGAGATGCAGATCCCTAAATAATTTCCTCAGAAGAGAGGCTCCAAAGATCTCCCACATGGGCAGTCAGTGGGTCCAGCAGCACAGGACCAGGGCTGTCCTCACTCCTCAGCTGGACCTGTTCTTTGGCCTTTGGTAGCCCCAGCCACAAAAGGATGACAAGTGCTTTCATAGATTTTTTCAATTAACCAAATTTTGCTCTGTCTCTCTTGTCATTATCACCTTGTAGCAATCGCCCCCACCACAGAAACGCTGATCTTCCCTGTAGCTTAACCTTTTTCTTCTTTTTCCCCTGCTTTTGTTGAACAAAGATGTCATAAGTGATTTGCCATCTCAGACGATAATTTGCTCCAAGAGTGAACTATACGGGCTACGGAAAGCTGTCTGTTTAATTTTGAAATCCCTGATGAAGCTAAGAAACAAAGCCTGGAACAGAGAAGAATGCCACTTTTTGGCAAGAGTGTGCTGATTTACAAAGGGCATCCTTCAATTATTTAAGGAGCAGTCAGCAGTGCCATAACTTTAAGTATGAATCAAGTGGCATGACTGAAAAATTTGTCACAGTGTGTTAGATCAATGGTAATTACCTTACTGACATGAGTACTGTTATTATTTTACAGGGCTGCAAACAGGATCATGGACGTGAGGAAACACAAACTGCACTGTGATCAATACTCCCTGAAATATGACTCTCTGTGGCCCAAAATGGAGTTTTCAAGCCAGGCAAACCATTATAGACTGATTCTCTCTCTCTGCCTTTAGATGGATACCCTGAAGTAAAACACGGCAGCAATTGGTCAACTTGTTTCTGGCTTTGAACAGGCAAATAGTCACTTATTATTTTTAAGGACAACTGTGTGCAAATAAAAAGCTTGGGCAGCCAAACTCTGGGTGAAGAGAGCTGTGGAGGGAGCATGGGGGAGGAGGGCTCTGGCTCGTGCCATGCGTGTTGTTGAAAGCCTAAGACCAATCTCTTTGCCGCAGCACACGTTTAGCATCACGGGTTTTCAGGTTCTCCCCCACTTCTCATTTCAAAGGGTTGTGGGATTCTTGATTGCTTGGCATCACAGCTGGGATCTACGGGGTGGGAAATCTTACCTGTATTTCCTCTCTGGAGAGTGATACACAACACAGGGCAACTTGGTGTGTGCCGTGTCCGTCGGTGGTTAAAGGAAGCTCTTTGCCGCAGTGTTTGTTAACGTGTCCGTGGCCAAGCTGGGCAGCAGTTAGGAAGTGGACAAACAGAGTGGCTGAACAGAGGGTGACTGACAGCTGATGTAGCATCTGAAGCTGTCACTGCTCTTCAACCCAGGCCACTAATGGTTGAATTTCCATTGGTTGAGGACACCATGTCTGGCACGTCTGTAAAAACACACTTTGCGCAGCCATCCGTCACACAAAGTGTGTGCAGGATCGTCCGTGTACATCCTCAGGAATGTACTTGAACTCTGGTGCTAATTTGAGATTGCTTCTTTGTACAGTGCCCACAGCCCTGCAAATCAAACAATTTAGATATTATCTCCAGGCTACTTCTAGTAGAAGGGATGGACTTGCCAAACCTATGAATAGGAGCTTGCTCTGCTTACATGAAGGAGATGAAGAGCATTCGACTAGAGACAAAATGGAAACGTGTAGGGTAGACCCAGGATGTTTGTCAAAGCAGGTGGGTGACGGGGCATAAACCATCAAGTACAGCTTCCAGCTTGAAGACAGGCTAAATGAAAGGCAGGAAGGGAGGAGGAAGAGATTTGCCTGAAGTATGAAGAACAAGTCACTGCACTTACCTGAGAAAGGAGCCTGCTGAAAGGTTGGAGCTGGAGGTAAGATGGGGAGTACTGCTGTGGCCATGCCAGGCAGGTAGCAGATGGACAGCATCCCCAACGCTGTGACTAGGCACTCCCAGAGAGAGCAGAGTGAACAACCAAGATCCACCAATGGCAGATTCAGAGTTGAAAAGGCGCCCTGAAAATCGATCACTTGGAGATCGCCTCTAAGTGTGTACAAAACACTGTGAAACACTGTGAAGAAGGGGAGAAAGAGAAAGCCGATGGTGAAGGCCATTAGGAGAGCACAGGAATATTGCACATAACCCAGGGCTTTCAACCACCCTCCTCATACTAAAACATGAGTACATGGAATCTGGTAAGAAATAAAGGTGTAATACTCCTGGGTTCAATGCTTTGAGTAAATCGAAGAGCAAAGTGATGAGGGGCGTGGGGAGAATTGTTCCCTTGCTGGTCAATATCTTAAAGATCATTTATAAGACAATGAGAAGTAAGAAAATAGAGAGGTCTACTTAGGAATATCTGAATTTCTGGCATTCCTATTCTTCTTTGACTGCTGTTGGGAAATCTTGGTCTTTTTAACAGGAAGGCTAAAGGCTGTCTTTGGTTTATTGAGTGTTGTTTTGTCACCTTATTCTGTCTTGTTGAATTCCAGAGCGCTGTAAAGAATGAACTGGGTCCAGGAGAGTTTAATCTCACTAATGTTTTATCAACTTCTGTGTGTGTTGAGAAGGTGAAATAATTGAATGGCATATGATGCTAGGACATTATCTGATTAGAAACAAATGTTGAGTGCAATAGGAAGCCGCAAAAATGAGCAGTGCCTCTTGTGAGGTGAATAGTTCAGAAGTGGCTATGTATTATTTTGGAAAGGGTCACAAATTAAGTTGTAAATTCATGTACACCTTAAGTTGTGACCTCATAAAAATGATCAATGGTTAATGGTGCAGATAACAGGATTCATAAGGGAAATTTATTGGCCACTTTTGTGAAATAAATATATTTATACCATACCAGTGGGAAATAAAAACACATCAATAAATCATATAATATCTACAACTATACTAATAGCATGAGTAGCTGTTATAAACAACATTTTTAGACCTGCAGACACCCCCTCTGGCATGGTACAAATATAATACATGTTAGCAGTGAAACGTACTTTAGTAAGAGACAGCCGTGTATATCCCACTTGTGAGTTATCTGGGCAGGCACCCCTCATGAATTATGGTCCTTCCTCAAAACACGAGCCACAGAACAGAAAAGTAGATACTCCACAACGCACATCAAATACAAAAATGCAGTGGCAGAACAGACTTGTAATCATAGAATCATAGAATATCTCCAGTTGGAAGGGACACGTAAGGATCACCAAGTCCAACTCTCACAAAGCCCAGCTGATGCAGTTATCTATTCAAAGCAAGGTGATCCCTCCGCCTCCGTGCTCTAGGCAGGAGCAGCTCTGGTCAGCAGTACATACTTCTCTGCTGAGTTTGCTTCGGGTATTTTTTTATAGCTGGCTACCAGCTAAGATAAAATTCAAGGTAGATTCTTGCATGTTCTCCTACAAAACCATGTCCTGGCTGTTGAGGATTCTTTGTGCTCTGCTAGAGTGCCAAGGGGTGAGTGTTCATTTTTCCTGGAAGTCCTCAAACAATTTCCCCAAACCAAGCAGCTGCAAGGTATGCCTGGCCCTGCCTTTGGCTTCAACAGGGTCTCCCAACAGCGATGTCACCATTCCAAGAGGAAATCTCAGCTTGGTCTGCTAGATGCACCTATGAGCCCAGAGCATTCCATTTGCATCAAAGACAAACAACGGCAGGTTACACAGTCAAGTCTTTGGTTTCAGGTTGCAAGTTCAAATTCCTCATGGCCACCCTGCAGAGCCTTCATGAGGTTTCCATCTCAACTTAAAGCTCCTGAACTTCAGCTCAACCTTGCTTCATCATAGCTTGCTGGTTTGCACCAGGCTCTGAGCTGGTGGGTGATCTGATGTATGGGTAGAGATGTCATTCTACTACCGGGCTGAGGTGGACATTTGGGTGGCAATCTCCAACCATTTCAGAAAGGCTCAGCCAGGAGGTAAGTGTTAACAACACCATGTGGCTCCCGCAACGTACCTCCCAAGTCAAACTCCTTTGAAATCCATGAAAAAAAAATGTATTTGTTCAGCAGACACTGGAACAGACCCATTTGGAGAGCTCAAGTATCTGGTGCCACGTCGTTATATCTCTCCCCAGCACCGAATTCTCTTGGGATAAGATCAAATTGAATACTTACTGTAGCTATCTGCCTTCTTCAATGAATATCAGCTTTTTGTCGTGGTGGTGACAAATTCACGCTGTAATGCGACTTGTAGTGGTATGCTGCTTTGGCAGGGTGAAGAAATGTGGAATAAAAAAAAGCAAATATAGCCTAAATTGTTGGGTTTATGTGAGTTTGGGAGGCCATTATTCAAACACCAGCATGCCTAACTTTATGAAAGAAAAAAAAAAAGACTCTATTCCACTAGCAGATAATAATAAATTGTCCTTGTGATTTTTACATATTTTCAGCTAAGCTGCCTTCTTTAAAAAAAAGTAGTTATGAATTTGCTTTCCAAATGTATTTTTCATTGTGTATTTTATCATTTTAGTCCAATAAAATTTTCTTTAGAAACAACACATTATTATGTCAGAAGGGGAGGAGGGTAAGAATACACCAGGGAAGCTTTTAAAAATGTTTAAGTATTAATTTATTTCATGATGAATTTTCCACTGTCATTTTCTTAATAGCATGCACATGAAATAATCATGTCTTAAAATGCTCCGTAATTGAAGGACATTTTCATTTCCTGATTACTGAGGGAATCCTGCTTTGAACCTTTATGACTTAAGGATGTAAGCACCAGGCTTTCTTCCTTTTTTTCATCTTTTAATTTATGTATTTCTTCTCTCTGCTAGTCTGTCTGAACAATTTAATTCAGTGACAATTTTCACACGCACGGACCTTTCCTTTTGGATGAGGACAAATCCTGGTACGTCTCCCACTGATGCAGAGCAGGGCAACGCAGGAGCTGCAGCTGTTACCCATCGTATTGTGGTTTACAGGGAATTTTGGAGTCACTTATAGGTATGTTGGTGACAGGGACAGCTTCAGGTGCTGGATGCTGACTGAAGTAGGTAGAAGTTCTGCCTTGTCGCGGTGGGATCTCTGGGATCACCCACCTGCTGACTCCCTTGGGAATCCCTGTGGGGCTGTGGCCATCAGGACCCTGCTCAGGAGGCAGAGCCCGGTCAGAGCTCTCTTTCCCAGACTGCTTCAGCTCTCTTGTTTCCCAAGCTCCCATGCCAATGGGGTGAGCTGATAGCTGGGCTGCTCATCTGGGAGCACAGGACGTGTTGCAAGGCACACCAGAGGGGATATACACTGGCCCACATGGTTCTCAGCTAGCCCCTAGCACACCCACGGAGCTGAAGACAAGAGCCACTGAGAAGCTTTGTACTCGAAATACTGGTGACAGCCCCCTGCACTCTGTCCCACCTCCCTCCCCTGAAGTTAAGAGCCAGACTCAGCTCCTGGAAGCCCCTTTGCACCCACAACTCACCCAGGCTTTGGGGACTGTGCGCAAAAGGATGACCATTTAGACTTCTGAGAGGGGAAACTGAGGCACAAGAATGAGACTGACTTGTCCCTACGCACCCACCAGCCAGCAGCAGAACTGGAGGCAGCAGGGCAGGAGGGAGGTTTCACAAGCCCCCAGTCTCGGGGATTTTCCAACCAAGATTTCTGCCCATCTCAGGCTTAGCTTCCACCCCCTACACCCCAAGTTCACCTCTCCTCCCTCTCCCCTTGCGCCGGCAGGAGATGAGGAAAGACGGGGGGCCAGGGGAGGCAGGGGAAGCACTGCTTGCCAGAAAGAAAAGGAAGATTTATTAGTGTTTATCCAGAAATACCAGCTAGCCTGCTGCTGATCCAACTGAGCCCAGCAGGCTGCAGATTGGGGATTTGCCCCGAGCCCGTTCAGCGCCAGGCCATCC
>NW_009722402.1:20779-23483 GCF_000703405.1 Apaloderma vittatum
CCCCCCTGTCTCCCCCCCCCAGCATCTCAGGGCCAGCAAAGCTTAGACCTGTTTTATTGCAGACCTGTCCTCCTCATCTGTGAGAAGAAGAGAAAACAAGGAGGGAGGGAAGGAGGCGGGGGGGTGAGGATAAAAAGACATCTCTGATGTGTGTCTCTCTCTTTTCTACAGGAGTCATTTGCAAAGTCATAAATTTCAATTTCCTCCTCCCCCATTCTATTATTACCTGGGCCTCAAACAAGTTTTACACTCATTTATTACCAAATAGAAATGTAATTTCCTCGGCAAATGATACCTAGCTAGAACTCCATTTGTGTTCCACCAAGAAGACTTATTTTCTTCTTCTTCATATTTTTCCCCTTCTTTTTTTCTTTTAACACCTTCATTTGCATCTCACCCTTCAGGATGCTCCCCCCCTGCTCCCCTCCCCTCCCTCGAGGGCACATAAAGGAGACATTTCACTTTCTTTCCTAACATCTCACCTAAGGTTTCCAGTGTTCAGCAGCTGACAGGCTGAAGGAGAGAATTTGGGGTGCGCATTTTTGCTTGTTAATGACAAATTAACAAGAAATAAACAGAACCTCCAGAGTATCATCTCCATGTTTCCTTTGGGACTTTGGGGTTTCATGTCTGTAAGGATTATGAGAGCTCTTGTTAATCCAGATCCCAGACTGAAGTTCTCTTTTATTCTCTCTGTTACCAGACCAGTGAGCCCAGCAGCCTACCTCGGACGGCCCACATCACCTGCGTGGGGTGTCTCATGGGTTGCAGCATCCACCTCAGGTGATGCTCTGGACCTTCATGCAACAAATCGTGATGTGACAGCTGCCTAACTTCATCCTGAGGCAATTGGCTTGACTGAGGTGCTGGTTACATGACTTTGATGTTGGAGCCACTCCACTGATGTCAGGGCACTACCCTGGAATTAGTCCATCACAAACAAGGGATATATATGGCTTATTCAGAATATTCCCTGTGGATGAGCGACTTGCTGAGGAAGTGATTTTCCTGCTAGTGCCAATGTAGTGGCTTGAGTTTGGCTTGGGTTTTGGCTCGGGTTTTGGCTCTGTCTCTCTTTTCTGTTACCCACCATCTCAGCAAACTTACACAAGAACAAAACTTGTTTACTGAAGAGCTTCTGGAGCAAGTCGTATTCTGCTTTTTTTTTTTTTTTTTTTACCTATTCAGTCCTCATTTTACTCACTGCCGAAGGTAAGTACAAGAAATACTCAAACTGAGATCCGATCACACTGGTGTTTTAACTGGTTGTGCAAGACCTAAATCCCAGCGTCACTGTTCACAGAAACACCAGATACATATTCTTTAGGAAATGAATAAAGAAAATCAGCCATCCTTTAAGTTTCCTTCCCCAGCACTAGATTTCTCACACCAAGATTAAGAGCCTAGGAAATATTAAAGGCTAAACGCCAAGGAGATTCCTTTCATTGGCTCATTGGCGTCCTGACATTTCTGCCGAAAACAGAGTGCTCTCATAGAAGAGAACAGAAAATGCCCAAGCCAACACAGCAGGAGTCTGAAAACCAATATAGTCTTATGGCTTTTGGCATGTCGCAAGTGACATAGCCAGCCACGTCCCTAATACAGGATAATATTGCTCTAACTGCAAGAATGTATGGGGGAGACACTGCACTTAGCAGTGAATTGGCTTCACGCTGGCTCAGCATGGAGAGATAAATCTGTATGGGGGATCTCAGCCTCAGGTGCTGTGAAGGAGCTCCGGGGACATGAGGGTTTCACTGTGGAGAAGACCTTTGGCTTTTAAGAGATGAAGCTGCCCTTGCTACAATCATGGGTCTGGGTGTGAGGGACCAAGCACAGGCAAGGTGCTTCTTGCTTCAGCCAGTGTAAAGGCTCGTGCAATAGCCCATGTTTGTCTTCTGGATGCAACTGGTTCACTCTTTGGAAATGGCCAAATAGGAGATGTTCATTAACAAAACACATTTCAGAAAAGCATTGAGCATACTGAGCTCCTGCTTTAGCTTTTCTATTCACCTGTGACTCTGTTACATGGAGCAAAACGAGACTGGCAGATATTGTGCAAATATATACAACGGCTGCAGGTACTGAACCAGACCGTGTTGGCCATGCACTGCACATGAAGACTGGACATGTCTGCTATGAGACTGATTCATTTGTCTGACAAAAACGTGGAAACCAACAGCAAAACCCAAACCCATTAGCCCTATCTTCGCTACTGGCCCTACCTTGACCTGGACATGTTTTAGAAGATATGGAGCAATGACTCTTTTTCCACTTGACTCCTAACCATGTGCCAGCCTCCACCCAATGAGCATGATATTGATCCATCTGTCAGTTCTCTGTTTCTGGTGCCTTCGGCCATTTGAAGGCACAACCACCCCACCGCTGTGCAAAAATCACTGGTAGAGCAGAAAGCAGCAGCGCTGCTCAGAGAAAGTCAGTACTAGTTCAGCTCTCAGCTGCTCTGCTCAGCATCTTCTTCAGCAGCCAGGCTGCAGGTGAAGCCAACCACATCTATAGAATCATAGAATCATAGAACAATTCAGGTTGGAAAAGACCCTTGGGATCATCGAGTCCAGCCATTAACCCTACACTACAAGTTCACCCCTAAACCATATCACCCAACACCCCATTTAAACGACACTTAAACACATCCAGGGATGGCGACTCAACCACCTCCCTAGGCAGTCTGTTCCAGTGTCTG